>NC_133618.1:221973903-222037373 GCF_048593235.1 Sminthopsis crassicaudata
AGGAAGGGGATAGAGGAGGGAGGAAGAGAATTTGGAACTCAAATGTTTTTTAAATGAATGTTTAAAATGTTTTTACATGCAATTGGGAAAATAAAATAAAAAACGATAGGTAAAACTACTTTAACTTTGAGTTTTCAGAAGGGTCACTCATGGTAGATCAATGGAATCAATGGTATAGGTCAAGTTATACTAACTTTGTTTTTTCAGAAGTGTCGCTAATAGCAAATCAATGGAATATATATTAAGAAAATATATGTCTCATCTAGATTTTAATGAAGCAGTTCACAACTCATGTTATTCTCATGGATCAAGGTGAAGAAACAGGAGTGCAATGATCTTACAGTTTTCTATATCTGAAAAAATTCCTAGTATATAGTAAGTGTTTAAGGGATGCTTTTTCCATTAAGAGACAGAGGGCAGAAGGATAGGTGCTATTACTATTCACACTATACCAGAAGAGGAATCTGAGCAAAGAGAAGTTAAATGACTACCCAGGATTACACAGCCAATCAGCATCTGAAGTGAAATTTGAATTTGGGTCTTTCTGACTGCAGGCCCCAGCACTCTATTCAATGAGCCACTTGGCTGCCTCTTGTCCACTAAAAACACTAAAGTGTTATAGAAATTGAAGGAATTATTACAAGCAAATATTGATTGCATATTCTTGCTATGTGCCCAATGCTGTGCTAGAAGCTGGGCACTGACTTAGTGAAATTGAGATCTCTTTAAAATCTTAACTTAAAAAGGCCAAGATCTCCCACTGCATCCTGGGTCATATCCAGTTGTTCTGATCTATATCTGGCCACTGGACCCAAATGGCTCTGGAGGAGAAAGTGACCTTGCTCAGCCCTCCCTCACTTAAATTCAAGTCTCTTGCATGTCATGGCATCACTTCCCTGACATCATGGACCTCTTCAAGAATGAAGGATAAATAACTAACAGAAATTGTAGGATATTTGAGTTTAATAAGACTCATTCTCTATCCTCAAGGAATTTATAGTTTTGTTATGGAGATTAGATCAAGACATGACATAAGAGACAAGTGGAGAGATGCTCAGGATAGATGGACAAGTCTTCTGTTTTATTTTTTTTTTTAAATATGGTTTTCTGATTTGACAATGAGAAAAGGATTTTCACTTGCTTGCGACAGCTCACATTATATTGTTTTTCCATTGCAGGTTTCAGATTATATCAAGATTCCCTTGAAGCTCATAAAGTTCTTTTTAAAGCCTCATAAAATTTCACCTGTGGATGTTTATTGCCCTTGGGATGTGAGTTAGGCTTACTTAGTTTTGATGGCTTTACCATCATTACCCTTGGGCTCCCATTTCAGAGAGATCTTTTGGGTTTACCTATCTGGGCTTTCTCCTTTGCCTCCCTGTTAGGAAATACTTCAGCTCCTCTAAAGTTGAACTCTCAGTTGGCCGTATCTCTCAAGTTCTGGCTTCTAAAGTTTATGAATTCAATTATAATTCCAGTAGATGTATATATTCCAAGTTTACTCTAGCCCAGTTGGCTCAGATTCCTCCCAAAGATTCATCTTTTGGAATCAATGAATCAAATATTTATTAAAATCTGACTAAGCTATGTGAAATATACACTTGTAAACCATAGTCCATACCCTTACAAAATAGTTGAGAAGACAGGCTATGTACATATTGCATGTGGCCCGCTCAATGCCAAGGGATGTCAACCAATTAACCTATACTTTTCTCAGTAAGTCTCAGCCTTTCAGAACAGTTAGATGACAATTACCCATTGTATTAATACCCAGATATTGGTAGGTCTACTATTTATTTTTTCATCAATCTATAGTAATGGGATTTGTGTTTTCATTAATTAGATTGCTCCCACCCACTAGTAACTCCTATTCATTTTGCTACTGATTGTGTATCTCATTGATCCACCTATTCTATTAATTTAAAAGCATTAATCAGATTAGACAAAAGAACACAAAAAATAGAAGCATAAAGACTGTACACTTCATTTTATTCTTGAATCCAGCTGGTTCACAAGTAAAAATGCTTCTTGAGTTGAAGTTTATGCCATCAATCCTAGTCACCACCATCTGGGCAGAGCACTAAGTCTCAGTATGTAGGGGTGAAGATCTGTCCTTAACTCTCTAGACTCCCAGTAGAATTGAAGCTAGATGAATATGGTTAAACTTAGAACTGATTTAGAGCTTTGGGGAATTTGGGGCTACTTACCCTACTGGTAGCTGCACAAGTATAACATAAAATCCCCAAATAGAATCCCAATAGATGTATTATTAAATCTTCCACTTTTAGTTCATTACTTTCTTCCAGTGTCTTTGTTTCTTTACTTTGAGACAAAGTCTGTTAGATCTTTCCATGGAGTGATAGCTGTTGACAGGTATTAGATCCCTTTCAAAGGCAATCACCATGTTAAAATTAGAAAGCCATCCGTACCACACTTGGTTTCCATTGATTCTTTATCAATCCCTTTGAAAAACCTACATGCCAAGCTTCCATCTCTTGTGTCCCCCAGTCAAGTTGAACCATATCAGATATATGTAAAAGAGGCAAACAATAAGATAAAAACAAATAAATGCTAGGTCAAAGGGTACAAACAAGACATACTATGGAATTTCAGAGAGATCCTATTAATCCTGGATCAGGGAAAATTAGATTGAATTGGAGATTAAACTGGACCCTGAAAGAAGAGGAGAATTTAGAGGAATGGAGAGGCATATAAAAGGATTGTCCATACTGGGAAAATGATATGGGCACAGAGGTAGGAATGTAGATGGTATTTCCGGGAATAAAAAGTAAGCCAGTAAGGTTGGATGAAAGGGTTTCTATTTGGAATTAGGTTGGAGATGTAGAGAGAGAGCAGATAGACAACACAAAGATCTTTGTTTTGGGCTAAGGAGGTGAATTTGATTTATTGATTTGTCTATGCACTGCCCTAGATATATTTCCAATGAGGATTTGGTCAGGGAGAAGTGGGAACAGGGCTGCAAACTATATTCTTCTTAGAGGAATGGGCGATAGTATTGGAGTAATCATCAGGAGATTTATTTCAAAATTGTGACTTAAATGCTTACCATCTATGAGACCATGGGCAAATCACTGGATCTCTCAGAGCTTCAGCTTTCTTATTTGTGAAATCAGTCAATCAGCCAATAAGAATTTATTAAGTGCTTACTAATGTGAGAAGCACTTCATCCTTGGCAAGCAAATCCCTCTACATGCATAAGTGATCATTTTTCATCCTGTCTTCTCCAACAGATCCACTATGATGCCTACTATCTCATTAATCTTTAGTATCTCCCTCTTGACCAATTCTATACCACCTTCAAACATGCCCCCGTGTCTCTCTGATCCATAAAACAACCCTTCACTTGCTCCATCCACCTCTGCTAGCTCTTATTCCATATCTCTCCTTTCTTTTGTGGCTAAACTCCTTGAAAAAACATCTACAGTAATAAGTGCCTCTATTTCCTTTCCTTTCACTTTCTCATTAGCTCTTTATAGTCTGGCTCCTAAACTCACCATTCAACCAAAACTTCTCTCTCCAAAGTCATGAATGATCTTATTGCCATGTTAATGACATTTAATCAGTATTTATCCATTGCAACAACTTTGCAGCATTTGACATTGTCTTCTCCTGGGTTTCCTCCTACCTCCTTGATCCCTCCTTCTCTATCTTCTTTGCTGGATCTTTAATCCGTATCATGACAATTTACTGTGGGTTCCCTAAGGTTCTACAAAGCCCTCTTTTCTTTGCTCTCCATACTTTATCAATTGGAGATTTCATCAACTCTCCTGATTTCAATGATCATCTCTAAGAAAATGATGCTCAGATCAGATCTCCATCTACTATTCACTTCCAAATGCCTTTCAGATAGCTCAAACTGAATATCCCATTGACATTTTAAATTCAACATACCTAAAACTAAACTTTTAACTTACACCTTTTCCCCTCAAAAAATTTCTTCTCTTTTTCATATTATTGAGGAGGGTATCCCCATCCTTTTGGTTACTCTGGCTCACAGCCTAAATGTCATTCTCAACACCTCATTCTCTCTTTACCACTACTTTCACATCAAATCAGTTGTCAAATTCTGTCATGTCTATCTTCATAATATTTTTTGCATATACCTCTTTCTCTGCTCTGACACCACTGTTACCTTGAATTATTGCAGTAGCCTTCTACAAGTCTATGCTGATCAATGTTTAACAACCAGCTATTCATAAATAAATATATCAAAAATCTACTTATAAATTTAATCTAGATTATTAACTGCATTATTACCATTTTCTGTTATTACTTTCTTAGTCTAGACAATTGACTAAATAATAAATTAAGCCTTGATTTGGACCATTTATAAACTTTTGCCAATTTCCTAGTTCTAAATGCTAATATTGGAAAATTTCATAGTAAGTTCTATAGAAATGATCATTGCTATCTCCAACACATTCTTACCTGTTAATCTTCCTGCCTCAAGTTTCTTCCCACTCCAGTCTATCTACTTAACTGTCAAATTGATCTTCCTAACCTGTAAGTCTGTTTATATCACAACTCATCAAAAGAAATATGCTCCCTTATTGCCTCAGGGATAAATATAAAATTTTCTGATTGGCTTTTAAAGCCCTTTACAATCTGGCCCTTTCCTACCTTTCTAGTCTTCTTACATCTTATTGCTCTTGGTATAGACTTTGATCCAGTGATCCTTTATCCAGTCTCCATTCTGCTTGTCATATAAAATATTCCATCTCTTACCTCTGAGCATTTTCACAGGCTGTCTTCAATGCCTAGAAAGTTCCTCTTCATCTACACCTCCTAGCCTTCCTGGCTTTTTTCAAGTTTCAACTAAAGTAGCACGTTCAGCAAAAAGCAATTCCCAATTCTCTTTAATCTTAGTGCTTTCACTCTAAAGCTAACCACAATTTATATTTGATCCTGTAGGACAAATTGTGCCAAAATTAAATAGAAATGGCTTGAATATTGACTTAGAAAACCACAAATTAACATTATCTATGTTGTATTTATATTTATTTTGTTACATTTTAATCTGGTTTGCTGTACAGGGCTTCAAATCTGACCTCAGACAACCACTGGGAATTTTATAAAGGTATATATTACAAGATGGTGATAGATTAAACACTTGGGGTAAGAATGAATGTAGAGTTGAGAATGACACTGAGATTGAAAGCCTGGGTGACTTGGAGAATGATGCTCACTTTGAGAATAATAGAAATGTTGAGAAAAGGGGAAGGTTTGAGAAAAATGAATCTGAGTACTATTTTGGACTTGTTGAATTTTTGATGTATATGAGATATCCAGTTTGAGAAGTCCAAAGGCAACTGGTAATATAGAATTGGAACTGAAGAGACATTAGGGTTATATAAATCTAGTAATTATCATCTTCATAGAGATGATCATTAAACCCATGGAAACTGATGAGCTCACCTAGAAATAAAGCATAGGGGAAAAAGAGAGGCTTGTCCAAGACAGACTCTTAGTGACCCCCACAGAAAGAAGGTATGACCTGGATGAAGATCCAGAATAGAACATAATCTTCCCAGGCATTAGTTTCCTTGTCTGTAAAATGAAGAGTTTGCCTCTGAGATCTTTTCCAGTTTTCAATCTATAGGACTATAAAATGTTGGCAAATTGTGGCCATGAAACTAAATACTGACTTTAACTCTATCTTAGCTGATTCCTGAGTAATTTTTCTCCAATTTTGACTTCTAATATTTCTTAATTTAGGGATATTTCATTGAGAAAGGGGTACAGGCCAGTGAAGTGACTCCTGGAACTACCTGAATCACTTCATTGACATCTACTATGCCCTTTTGTTCACCTTTCTGGATAATGAGAACCTTTTCTTCTCTTTCCTCCCTCTCAATTGCTTTTCTCCTTGACTTGGCAACTTTCCTGACAAGCTCAAGGCTGAGCTGAGGTGACAAGCCATGTTTCAGTCACATTCCTATGTTTCTTTGTCCTCTTGGCTTCCTGTGAGCTGGGAAGACTGTAAAACATCAGGGATGACTCAGACAGTGAGCAGGCCGGGCTCTTCACAATGTGCATTTGGTGCCAGTGTGCTGAACTTGAGCTGATGCAAGCATGCTAGAGTGTAGGCGTGAAGCTGAAAAAAGCAAAGCAATACAAAAATACCCTTCTCGGGCCCCCGGGACCAGCTTGACCCAAAGGTCCTTTGTAAAAGTTCCTTATGATGGGACTAATTAAGTGACCCTGTTGGTGATAGAGGCCACATACAGTCCCTATTCACAGTGGGTGCTCAGGAAATAATGTGTGTTTCTGGTTTGGCTGAATGATTCAGACTAGTTTGTGTGATCCTGGTCAAATCACTTCACCTCTCAGTAGACCAATCAACCCTCAAGTCTATAAGCTACAGTATAGGTGTTTGTCTGCATTTGGTCTATATTAAGGAATCTTAATGTAAGATTAATTAAGATTAACTATTCATTTCTTTAACTTTCCTTCCTTCCCTTCCTCCTTTCTTTATTTTGTCCTCTCTTGCTTGATCATTTCTCTTTTTTCTTCCTTCTCTCCCTCCCTCCCTTCTTCCCTCCCTTCCTTCCTTCTCTCCATCCCTCCTCCTTCCTTCCTTCCTTCTCTCCCTCCCTCCCTTCCTTCCCTCCCTCCTTCCCTTCCTTCCTTCTTCTCCTTCCTTCCTTCCTTCCCTCCTTCCTTTCTTCCTTCTCTCCTTTCTTCCTTCCACTCCTTCCTTCCTTCCTTCCTTCCTTCCTTCCTTCCTTCCTTCCTTCCTTCCTTCCTTCCTTCCTTCCTTCCTTCCTTCCTTCCTTCCTTCTTTCCTTCCTCTCTCCCTCCCCCCCTCGCTTCTTCCTTTCTTCCCTCCTATCCTTCCTTTCTTCCTTATTTGCTTCCTTCTTTGACTCTCTTTTTTTTTTACTTCCTTTCTCTCTCTTCCTACCTTCCTTCCTTCTTATAGGTTTGGGAAGGGAGATGAGAGGAAAAATGTTTTAAATGTTTGATAATTGGAGAAAAAATAGAAGAAAGTACAGAAAGAATTACAGACAAGTAGAAATTCTTTAAAAGTCATGTGTTCCATGTTTTAATCTATATTGGATTACTTGCTTTTTAGAGGATAAGGGTTGGGGGAAGGAAGGGAGAAAATTTTTGATCATAAAATTTTGCAACATTGAATGTTGAAAATTATTTTTGTATATATTTTGAAAATAAAAGCTGTTATTAAAAATATCTTTAGCACTATGCTTGGCATACAGCAGGTGCTATATAAATATAAATGTTTATTTCTTTTTTTTAAAGTCATGTGTTCAATACATCATCTTTCCCCCCCCCCCCCAGGCTGGGGTTAAGTGACTTGCCCAGGGGCACACAGCTAGGAAGGGTTAAGTGTGTGAGACCAGATTTGAACTCGGGTCCTCCTGAATTCAAGGCTGGTACTCTATCCACTGTACCACTTAGCTGCCCCCCAATACATCATCTTGAAAAGAAAAGCATACTATATAAAATAAGTCTGCAATTTCATGCACAAACCATTGTACTATTCTTCTACTATACTATGTATATATAAATATCTACTTTATTAGATGCCTGTTAAATTCAGAATAATTTTTTAAAAGTTACCATTCAATAAATATGCTGAATTATACATGAGTGAGTGTTGGAGAGTGATGGTGGTATTGAGAGAGATTCTGATAGCAATAAGTTACACTTATTGAAAGGGATAGATGGGAAGGAGGAATAATTTTAAAATTGAAAAATGTCTTTTGAAAACTTACATACAGAAACAGGAGTCAAGATGGTGGACTACAGAGAGCAACTTAGCTGAATTCTCCTTTCCAAACTGTAAAATGGAATTCTGGAGTGACAGAGTCAACTAAAGGTCAGGGTGAGACATTTTCCAACACAAAATAACTTAGCAGAAGTCTGTGACACCAAAGTGGGGATCAACCCAGAGTGCAGCACATACTGCAACAACACCACAAACAGGCTTTTGAAGTGACAGCAACAGCAGCAGCAGCAGCAATAGCTCTCAGACCAAAGATAGACTGAGGGGAATCAGAAAACTGGCCAAAAAAAAAGATTATGGGATATATAAAATATATAAGGAACTGCGTCAAATTTATAAGAATACAGTCATTCCCCAGTTGATAAATGGTCAAAGAATATGAAAAATTTTCAGATGATGAAATTAAAGCCATCTATAGTCATATGGAAAACTGCTCTAAATCACTATTAGATTGGAGAAATACAAATTAAAACAATGCTGAGGTACTATCTCAAACCTCTCAGATTGGTTAAGATGACAGGAAAAGATAATGATAAATGTTGGAGGGGATGTGGGAACACTGGGACACTAATACATTGTTGGTGGAATTGTGAATAGATCCAACCATTTTGGAGAGAAATTTGGAACTATACTCAAAAAGTTATCAAATTCTGCATACCCTTTGATATAGCAGTGCCACTACTGATTCTGTATCCCAAGGAAATCATAAAGGAGACAAAAGGATCCACATGTGCAAAAATGTTTGTAGCAGTTCTTAGTAAAGAATAGGAAAATGAATAGATGCCCATTAATTGGGGAATGATTGAATAAGTCTTGGTTCTTCTCAGTAGTTCAGTGATCCAAAGCAATCCCAATAGACTTTGGATAGAAAATGCCAAGTGCATCCAGAAAAAGAACTATGGACTCTGGATGTGAATCAATACATGCTATGTTCACTTCTCTTTTTTTAATCTATCCCCAAATTTTCCCCTTGGCTCTGATTTTTCTCTCCCAACATAAAGCAATATGTATTAAAAATAAATAAATTTTTAAAAAAATACCAGACTCAAAAGAAACCTAAAAAGACAAACATGAAAGAGAAATCATAAGGGAGACAATAAAGTTAAACTTTTATATTTTTATATGGGAAGACGATACTAATACCCTAAGACACATCATTATTAGGGCAGTTACAAGGAGTATACAAGTTTATTGTGATTAAATGGCCTAAAATAAAATTAAGGGGTAAAAAAAGGGATACACTGGGAGAAGGGGAAAAGGAGAGAAAGAATTAAAAAATTATCTCCCCTCCAAAAAAATGTGTTGAAGAACTTTAAAAGTAGAGGGGGAAATAGGAAAGGAGGAATAGCAGGAAATTCTTGAATCTCATTCTCATAAAAATTGCTTCAAAGAGGGAATAACATATTTGATCAGTTGGGTATAGAAATCTACTTTACCCAGAGGAAAATAGGAGGAGAAAGGGAGAAGATAAGGTTGGGGGTAGGCTGATAGAAGGAAGGGTTAAAGGAGTAAGTTGTTAAAAATAAAACAGACTCCAAGAAAAGACAGGGAAAAAAGGGAGAAAGAAAAGGGAATACATAAGATGGGGGGGAAATATATAGTTAATAATCATAACTGTGAATGTGAATGGGATGAACTCATCAATAAAACAGAAGTGAGAATGGATTAGAAACCAGAATCCAACTAGATGCTTATAAGAGAAACATTTGAAATAGAGAGACATACAGAGAAACTAAAAAGAAGAGACTGGAAGGGAATCTGTTATGTTTCAGCTAAAGTAAAAAAAAAAAAAAAAAAAAAAAAAGCAAGGGTAGCAATCATGAGGTAGACAAAACAAAAGCAAAAATAGACCTAATTAAAAGAGATGAACATACATTTTGCTCAAGATTATGAAGTAATATCAATACTATATATGTGTGGTGTATATGTGTGCATATAAAATATTAAATGCATTCTTTTCAGACCATAATGCAAGAAAATTACATTTAATAAAAGGTCATGAAATCATAGCTTATAAGTTAATTGGAGGGGCAGCTACATGGTGCAATAGAGAGACCACCATCCCTCGATGCAGAAGGATTTGAGTTCTAATATGGTTTTAGATACTTGACACTTACTACCTATATGACTCTGGGCAATTTACTTTAATTGCCTCACCAAAAAAAAAAAAAAAAAAAAGTTATCGGAAACTAAATATTTAATCCTAAAGAATGAAGGGGTAAAAGAAAATCATTAAACTAAATTTTAAAACCCTAGGAAGTAGTTTTATGAAAAAATATTAATATAGGTAAACCTTTGGATAATTTCATTAGAAAAAAAAAGAAAATCAACTTACCAGTATCAAAAATGAAAAGAGTTAATTCGCCACCACTAAAGAGAAAATTAAAGCAATTTTAGAAGCTATTTTGTCCAATATCCCAATAAATTTGACAGGCTAATTAAAATTGATGAATATTTACAAAAACATAAATTTCCCAAGTTAGCAAAAGAGGAAACAGAATACTTAAATAACCCTCTTAGAAGAAGAAATTGAACAAGTCATCAATGAACCTTAGAAAAAAATATCCTTAAGACCAGATGAAATTATCAACATTTTTAAAAGTTAATTTTAAAACCACATAAATTATTTGGAAAAATAGACAACGTAATCCTACCAAATTCCTTTTATGATCCAAATATGGTACTGATACCTAAACCATGAAGAGCTAAAACTGAGGGGAAAAAACCAACAACTATAGATTTCATTTGCAAAAATTTTAAATAAAACACCAATAAGAAAATTATAGCAATATATCACAAAGATCACACACGGTATGACTATATGGGATTTATACCAGGAAGCAGGATTAGTACAATTTTATTTTATTTTATTTTATCTGCTGAGGCAATTGTCACTTGCCCAGGGTCACACAGCTAGGAAGTATTAAGTGTCTGATTTGAATTTGATTGATTTGAATTCAGGTCCTCCTGACTTCAGGGCTGGTGCTCTATGCACTGCACCACCTAGTTTCCCCTGCTCGTACAATATTTTAAAAATTATCAGAATAATTGACCATAGCAATAAAAAATCAACAGAAATAATATTATTATTTCAATAGATGCAGTAAAAGCTTTTTGACAGAATACAACATTCATTTCTATTAAAAACACTAGAAAGGAATAAATGGAGCTTCCCTTTAAATAATAAAATAAGCATTTTTTTAAAAATGGAGATAAATGAGAAGCTTTCCCAATATGAACAGTAAGAATTCCTATTATCTCCTCTGTCCATATTGTACTAGAAATGCTAGCTGTAGTAATAAGTAGTAAGCTGTAATAATAAGAGAAACTGAAGGTATTAGAATAGATAATGAGGAAACAAAATGATCATTCTTTGAGATAATATGTTGATGTTTTTAGAGAATCATAAAGATAAAGTAAAAAACTAGTTGAAACTGTTAACAACTTTAACAAAGTTTCAATATATCAAATAAATTCACACAAATCATCAGCATTTCTACATGTTACTATCCAAGTCCAACAGGGAGAATAGAGAAATTCCATTTAAAATCATTTCAAATAATATGAAATATTTGGGAATCTATTTGCCAAGACAAAACCAGCACCTATGTGAATATAATTATAAGACACTTTACACACAAAGACACATCTAAGCAATTGGAGAAATATTATTTGTTCAAGAATAAAAGTGAGAATTCTACCTAAATTAATTTATTTATGCCATATCAAATAAACAAAAATAATTTTATAGAACTGGAAAAAATAAAATTCAATTGAATGAACAAAAGGTAAAGAATATCAAGGGAATTGACTAAAAAGAAACATGAAGTAAAGCAGCCTCATAGTACCAGATTTTAAACTATATTACAAAGTGACAATCTAGTACAGACTAATGAATAGAGTAGAATTGGTTGGACATACAATACACAGTACTAAGTGACCATAGTAATCTAGTGTTTGGTAAACCCAAAGGGGCAAGCTTTTGGAATAAAAATCTCATTATTTGACAAAAATTGTCTGGAAAGCAGTTTGTCAGAAACTGTTGTTTCTCCTTTGTTCTCAAAGAGGATCGTGACATCAGGGAAATGATACTGATTTAATATGATTTTGTGATCCCCTGATTTTAGCGGGGTTTCTTTTCTAATAGTCAGGAAATTCTAAATCTTCTGGTTTTTGTAGTCTGCCTCACTGACTTTCTACAATTCCCAATCTAAGAACAATCAGTCTGATACTGAATAGACTACTTCTCAACTCATTGATGACTGATAATCTTGGCAGTAGAAACCAAGCACTGGAGCCATTCTTCAATTCATATCTCATGATGATCTGGTCAGTAATAATCAAATTCTGGAGACCACCCCTCAATTCATTGCTGACATAATCTGGTCAGTGAGAACCACCAATACCGTTACCAGATCTGTATCCTGAAGAGATCAAAGAAAAATTAAAAATTAAAAGGACTTATACAAAAAATATTTAGAATAGCTTTTTATGATGAAAAATAATTGGAAATTGAGGGGATGCTTATCAATTGGACAATGGCTGAACAAATTGTGGTATATGATCTTTATGAAATTCTATTGTGTTATAAGGAAAGATGAGCAGGATGGTTTCAGAAAAAACCTGGGAAGACTTATATGAACGGATTCAAAGAAACAAGAGAATATGGTACATAGTAACACCAATATTGTAAAATAATCAATTGTGAATGACTTATCTATACTCAGCAATATAATAACTAAAATGATTCTGAAGTAATTATAATGAAAAATGCTATCTACCTCCAGAAAAAGAACTGATGAAATGCTGAGTGCAACATAATTCTCTTTTGTTTAATAGATTCCAACTCTCTTCTTCATAACATAAATTCTAACCTCACTTTCCTAATCTAAATTCAGACTAACAGGGAAGATTCTCAGCATGAGTCTACTGCTCTGCCCTTATAGCTATGGAGGTAACTGAAGGGATGAAGGTGTTTTTTTCTGGATTTATCACTTATAAGCCCCATCTGCTACAATACTTTTTAGTTACCTATTAATGTTTCCTTGATATTACTTAAAACCAATAAAAATTAATCACTTTTATAAAGTGGTATTTACTGAGAAGGTATAGTGAGAACTGAAATATAATAACCTCTCAAACTGGGAATACATTCTTCTCTACCACTTCAGTTCTTGAAGAGTATTGGTTCAAATGTAAAATGACAGCTATAAAATATTCTTTTAATCAACTTAATTTCTAATAAATGTCATAGACAAGGGATTACTCACTCCTTTGCTTGCAGGACATATTGCCTCAATTGTTGGATCTAATTACTTCTCAGCTGAATCAGGCCAGTCAATCTTCTAGGTTGCTTCCGTATGAGACTTGACTTTGCTGTTGCTAATTCTGGCTGCTTTGGGAAATCTTATAATCTTTCAAATCTCACACCATTGTAACTTGGTCTATACTATTGCCAAAACTCATTCACCTACAATCAGGAAAGAATAAATACAAAGAAACAAAATAAAGAGAAGTTCTATGTGTTCATACCCACATGGCAGCCAGGTGAGTGAGAAAAGGATGTTGAGCACTACTGCTTCTACTGAAGCTTCTTCTTACCTAGTCAAGGTGCAGCTAAACGGTACAGTAAGTAGGGAACTGGGCCTGGAGTCAAGAAGACCTGAGTGCTGGTCTAGCTGTACCTGATCTAGAACTATATTATAAAGCAGCAGTCACCAAAACCATCTGGTATTGGCTAAGAAATAGACTAGGTGATCAATGGAATAGGTTAGGTTCATAGGTCAAGATAGTGAATAAGAATAGCAATCTAGTTTTTGACAAACCCAAAGATCCCAACTTCTGGGACAAGAATTCATTATTTCACAAAAACTGCTGGGAAAATTGGAAATTAGTATGGCAGAAACTAAGCATGGACTCACATATAACACCACATACTAAGATAAAATCAAAATGGGTCCAAGATTTAGGCATAAAGAATGAGATCATAAATAAATTAGAGGAACATGGGATAGTTTACCTCTCAGACTTGTAGAGGAGGAAGGAATTTGTGTCCAAAGGAGAACTAGAGGTCATTATTGATCATAAAATAGAAAATTTTGATTACATCAAATTAAAAAGCTTTTGCACAAACAAAATTAATACAAACAAGATTAGAAGGGAACTAACAAATGGGGAAACATTTTTAGTTAAAGATTCTGATAAAGGCCTCATCTCCAAAATATACAGAGAATTGACTTTAATTTATAAGAAATCAAGCCATTCTCCAATTGATAAATGGTCAAAGGATATGAACAGACAATTTTCAGATGATGAAATTGAAACTATTTCCACTCATATGAAAGAGTGTTCCAGATCACTATTGATCAGAGAAATGCAAATTAAGACAACTCTGAGATACCACTACACACCTGTCAGATTGGCTAAGATGACAAGAACAAATAATGATGAATGCTGGAGGGGATGTGGGAAAACTGGGACACTGATGCATTGTTGGTGAAGTTGTGAAAGAATCCAACCATTCTGGAGAGCAATCTGGAATTATGCCCAAAAAGTTATCAAACTGTGCATACCCTTTGATCCAGCAATGCTACTACTGGGCTTATATCCCAAGGAAATACTAAAGAAGGGAAAGGGACCTGTATGTGTCAAAATGTTTGTCTCAGCCCTTTCTGTAATGGCTAGAAACTGGAAAATGAATGGATGCCCCTCAATTGGAGAATGGTTGGGTAAATTATGGTATATGAATGTTATGGAATATTATTGCTCTGTAAGAAATGACCAACAGGATGAATACAGAGAGGCTTGGAGAGACTTACATCAACTGATGCTGAGTGAAATGAGCAGAACTAGGAGATCATTATACACTTCAACAATGATACTGTAAGAGGATGTATTCTGATGGAAGTGGATATCTTCCACATAGAGAAGAGCTAATCCAATTCCAAATGATCAATGATGGACAGAATCAGCTGCACCCAGAGAAGGAACACTGGGAAATGAGTGTAAACTGTTAGCATTTTTTTGTTTTTCTCCCCAGGTTATTTTTACCTTCCGAATCCAATTCTTCCTTTGCAACAATAACAACAACAACAAAATTCGGTTCTGCACATATATATTGTACCTAGGATATACTATAACATATTTAATATATATGGGAATGTCTGACATCTAGGGGAGAGGGTGGAGGGAAGGAGGGGAAAATTTGGAACAGAAGAGAGTACAAGGGATAATGTTGTAAAAAAAAGTTATAATTATTATAAAAATTAATTTAAAAAGAAGAAGAAGAAGAAGAAAAAAAAAAGAATAAGAAGAAGAAAGAAGAAAGAAGAAGAAGAAGAAGAAGAAGAAGAAGAAGAAGAAGAAGAAGAAGAAAAGAAGAAGAAGGAAGAAGAAGAAGAAAGAAGAAGAAGAAGAAGAAGAAGAAGAAGAAGAAGAAGAAGAAGAAGAAGAAGAAGAAGAAGAAGAAGAAGAAGAAGAAGAAGAAGAAGAAGAAGACGACGACCTGGGTGCAAATCTAAATTCAGGCATTTATTAGGTATGTGGCTCTGACTAATTTACTTAATTTTTGTTTCTCAGTTTTCTCATCTGTAAAATGGGTATAATAATAGCATCTACCTTCTAGGGTTGTTGTGAGGATCAAATGAGAAAATAATTATAAAGTACATAGCACAGGGCCTGCCATATCGTAAGAGCTATATCAATTTTGGTTATAATTAGTTATTATTGTCCTCCTTTACACAATATTTGTTTTCTGCCACCAGAAAAGAGAGGGGGAGATTTCTACTTGAGCCCTTTGAATCTATATTCAGTTTCAGTTCAGCAGTCAATTACATAGGCTTTTCATCATTATGAGCTGGTAAGCCTACAACCAAAGACTTTGAAAATATCTGTACATTCTTTCAAGATAGAATGATTTCATATATTACACATTTCTGGAAGTAGGTTTAACAAGCTTCTACATGGTGGATTGAAAAATAGGTAAAGCATGCTTTAAGAAGCAGTCTCTCCATTACAGCTTTTTTTTTTTTTTTTTTTTTTGAGGCAATTATCACACAGTTAGTAAATGTTGGGCTAGATTTGAACTCAGGTCCTTCTGATTCTAGGACTGGTACTCTAACCATTGTGCAATTCCATACATCTAGAAAGAAGAATTATTGAATAAGAAGCTTCTGAATAAACTACATCTGATGTATTTTTGGATCATCTATATACCTCTTTGATATCTTTACCTTGAACTTGGTGCAGTAAAAAGCACTGGATATGAATTAGGAGAATTTGGACTTTATTCCAGACTCTGCTATTTATTTATTACCCATGGTATTTGGGGCAAAGCATTTAACCTCTCAGGGCCTCAGTTTCCAGATCTATAAGATAAAGAGGTTAGACTAAGTGGCCTCTAATATTCTTCTGGCTTTAATGATGTGAACTATATTTCTAATGACATTTTTTGCTATCCTCTCCTGTGTCCATCTTTGCATTGAAGTTCCTAAATATTATGGTCCAGTAAAATATAATAAGATATATTGGTTTGGAAGACACTTCTTAAAATTATTTTTTCAGAATTTT
The DNA here is from genome assembly GCF_048593235.1 of Sminthopsis crassicaudata. Classification (NCBI taxonomy): domain Eukaryota; kingdom Metazoa; phylum Chordata; class Mammalia; order Dasyuromorphia; family Dasyuridae; genus Sminthopsis; species Sminthopsis crassicaudata. Next base: position 221,990,240 of record NC_133618.1, read on the forward strand.
TCTGCTGCTTCTTTTTCATCTACAGATGTTGGTATATAAGCTATTGGCTATATCCATCTTGATCATTAATAATCAAGAGGATCAAGTATCCTATGAAATGACATTTCTGTTATTGTTGTCATTGCCTTCGAGCTCAAAGATGAAACTGACTCTGACAAATCCTTTAATTATTTTTCACCAAGATCATGATTCAAATGCAGGTCCTTTGATTTGAAATTCTATACACACTCTTTTTGGTCTTTTGGTATAATTCAAAATATAAATTAAATGTCACTATGAATATGCCTCAGTTCTTTTAATAATTTATCCATAAGTTGGTCATCAGAAAAACATTTCATTTTTAGAGCACCAATAGTTTTTATGCACTTTTAAATGTGAAATATTCAAACAGAAGAAAAATAAATATTTCTACATACAAAGTGACCCAGAAAATGATTATATGTGAAAGTAAAAATTTCTAATTTTTTAAATTGAAAATCAAGTAAGAGAAATAGAGGAAAAATTAGGAAAAGGTGTAAAAGGAAATAGAAAAAACTAATAAGAGGAAAAATGCCTTAAGAAGCAAAATTGGTCAATTGGAGAAAGATGTACAAAAGCCCACTTAAGAAAATAATCCCTTAAAAAATAGAATTGAGCAAATGGGAAGCTAATGACTTCATGAGAAATCAAGATACAATAAAGCAAAACAAAAAAAAAAATGAAAAAGAGAAAAAATGTGAAATATCTCATTGGAAAAACAACTGTCCTAAAAATAGATCCAGGAGAGATAATTTAAAAATTATTGATCTACCTGAAAATCATGATAAATAAAAAAGAACTGGACATGAAATTTCAAGAAATTAGCAAGTACAGAGGTGGAGCCAAGATGGCAGGTCTTTGTCTGAATTCTTCCTGGCTCTGCTTAGATCAACATTATATCAAGACTCTCAATTGGTTTTGGAATGAGAGAACCCATAAGTATTTGGAGTGTAACAAATTTCCAGCAGAAGATATTTTGGAAGAATATCATGAAAGGTCTGTCTCAATCAGTCATTGGGGAGTAAAGGAGTTGTAGACAAGTGCAAGTGCAGTGAAATGCAGGAAGACCCAGAACAAAGAGGCTTCCATACACTGGGGAAATCTAGTGGGAGGATTGTAGCCAAAATATATCAATGTTTGCTACTCTTGCTGGTTCGGAGGCCAGTGGATCAGTACACTAGCTGTGAGATCTCCAACTCACTACAGAAGGCAAATAGTGAGCCCCTGAAATCCAGGATGATGTGGGATTTGATCATGCCAGCCCAGCACAGGAAGAAAGCCAGCAGCACCATCCCCAGAGCACTGTGAAACTTCCTTGCCTGTAGAGGAAACTTGGGACAATCTTCCCTTTCCTCTAAGAACAGATGTCAATCTTTAAAAATGAGCATAAAAACAAAAAGAGCTATGACTAAAGATAGCTTTTATGGAGACAGGGAAAAACAGACCTCAAACCCTGAGGACACCAAAGGCAAAAAATCTCCACATGAAGTCTCAAAGAGTGATATAAGTTGGTTTCTGTCTCACAAAGCTCTTTTGGAAGAATTAAAAAAGGACCTTAAAAAAAAGAGTTAGAAGAAAAATGGGGAAAGGAAATAAGAGCTTTGGAAAAGGAAATATAGAAATTTTCTGAAGAAAATAACTCCTTAAAAATAGTTTTGGCAAAATGCTCCTTGAAAAAAAAGGATTTCTGAAATGGAAAAAAAAATCCAATTAACAAAACAATTCATTTAAAAGTTCAATTGGCCAAATGCAAAAGGAGATAAAAAAGCTAACTGAAGAAAATAATTCACAAAAAATTAGAATTGAACAAATGGAAGCAAATGACTCAATGAGATATCAAGAATCAGTCAAACAAAACCAAATTAATGAAAAAAAATAGAAGAAAATGTAAAATAACTCATCAGAAAAACAACTCACATGGAAAAATAGATCCAGAAGAGACAATCTAAGAATTATTGAACTACCTGAAAACCATAATGAAAAAAAAGCCTAGACAACATCTGTCAAGAAGTCATTAAGAAAAACTGCCCTGAAGTCCTAGAACCAGAGGCTAAAATAGCCATTGAAAGAATCTACCAATCATCTCTTGAAAGAGAGACCCCAAAATGAAAACTCTGAGGAATATTGTAGCTAAGTTTCAGAATACTGCAAATAGCTAGAATGAAATAATTCAAATATTGAAAAACCAAAATCAGTATTATCCAGGACCTAATAGCTTCCATTTTAAAGAATCAAAGGGCCTAGAATATGATATTCTGGAGGGCAAAGGAGCTTGGACTGCAGCCAAGAATCAACTATACAGAAAAATTAAGCATTATCTTTCAGGGAAAAAGATGGACATTCAATGAAATAGGGGATTTTAATTTATTTTTGATGAAAAGACCAGATCTGAATATAAAATTTGATCTTCAAATATAGTACTCAGGAGAAGTATAAAAAAGGTAAAAAGGGAAGGAAAAAAACTATATTTTTTAAAAGTTAAGATGTACATCCTTATATGGGAAGATGCCATTTTTGACACTTGAAAACTGTATCTTTGTTCGGGTTATACTTAGAGGGTATGAGTGTAATTTGACTTTACTGTGATGACATAAAAAAGAAAAGGAATTATACTGGAAGAAGATGGAGGGGAGGTAAAATGGGTAAATTACATCACATGAAGAGCAAAAATGATCTATTACATTTGAGATAAAAAAGGAAGGGAGATGAGCATTGTGTGAACCTTAATCTTATCAGATTTGGCTTAAAGAGAGAAATATATAGTTTAATATAGAAACTTGTCTCATCCTATAGGGAAAGAGGAGGAGAAAAGGGAAAGGAAAGAAGGAAATGATAGCAGGGAGAACAGAAGTAGAAGGAGAAAAGGATAAGATAGGGGAAATAGGTTTTAAAAGGGGTGGACAGATTGAGGGAGGTGGTGGTCAGAAGTAAAACACTGATGTGAAGGAAAAGGAAAAAGAAACATATAACTTGGGGAAAATAAAATGGTAGGAAATACAGAATTAGTTATTTTAATTATGAATTTGAATGGGATGAACTCTCCCATAAAATAGAAAAGGATAGCAGATTGGATTAAAATCCTATAATATATTGTTTACAAGAAACATATTTAAAGCAGAGTGATACATACAGGGCGAAGGCAAAGGCTGGAGTGGAATCTATTATGCTTCAGTTGATATGTTAAAAAAAAAAAAAAAGCAGGGGCACTGATCCTGATCTTAGTAAAGCAAAAGTAAAAATAGATCTAATTAAAAGAAATAAAGAAACTACATTTTGCTAAAGGGTACCATAGATGATGAAGTAATGTCAATACTAAACATATATGCACCAAGTGGTATAGCTGCAAGAAGAAAGACAGCAAAACTATACTAATGGGGCATCTCAATTTTGTTCTATCAAAACTAGATAAATCAAAGCACAAAATAAATAAGAAAAAAAACTAAGGAGGTAAGTAGAATTTTAGATAGACATTTTGGATAAAATTGAATGGAGACAGAAAGGAATATACTTTTTTTGGTGGTACATAGAATCTACATAAAAATTGACCATGCATTAAGGCATAAAAACCTCAAAATTAAATGTAGAAAGGCAGAAATAGCAAATGTACCATTTTCAGATCATAATATAATAGAAATATCATGTAATAAAGGGCCAGGGGAAAAATAGACCAAAAATTAATTGTAAACTAAATAATCTAATCCTAAAGAATGAGTGGATGAAACAACAAATCATAAACACAATCAATAATTTCATTTAAGAGAATGACAATAATGAGATAACATATTATACTTTATAGGATGCAGCCAAAGAAGTTCTTAGGGGAAGTTTTATTTCTCTAGATGCTTACTTGAAGAAAACAGAAAAAGAGAAAATCAGTGAATTGGGCATGTAACTAAAAGAGCTAGAAAAAAAAAAAAAAAACAAAGTTAAAACCTCCAATTAAATATCAAATTTGAAATTTTGAAAATAAAAGAGAAAATTAATAAAATTGAAAGAAAACTATTGAACTAATAAAACTAAAAGTTTTATGAAAAAACTAACAAAATAGATAAAGCTTTAACTAATTTGATTAGAAAAAAGAAAGAATAAAATCAAATTGTTGGTATCAAAAATGAAAAAAATGAACTTTCCACCAATGAATAGGAAATTAGAGCAATAATTAGGAGCTATTTTGCCAAATTGTATGTGAATAAATCTTATAATCTAAGTGAAATGGATGAATACTTACAATAATATGGATTGCCCAGATTAAGATAGGAGGAAAAAATTACTTCCCATTTTAGAAAAAAGAAATTAAATAAGCTATTAACCAATGTCCTAAGAAAACATCTGCAGGGCCACATGGAATTAAATGTCAATTCTATCAAACATTTAAAGAGTGATTAATTCTAATACTATCAAAACTATTTGGAAAAATAAGAAAAGAAGAAATCCTACCAGTCCTTTTATGACACAAATATGGTGCTGATACCTAAACCAGATAGGGTCAAAACAGAAAAAGAAAATTACAGACCAATTTCCCTAATAAATATTGATGCAAAATATCTTAAATAAAATACTGACAAAGAAATAATAGCAAGTTATCACCAGGATAAAGCATCATGACCAAGTAGGATTTATACCAGGAATGCAGAGAGAGTAGATAATGAGGAAACCAAGTTATCATTCTTTGCAGATGGTATGATGGTATATTTAGAGAATCCTAGAGAATCAACTAAAACCCTACCAGAAACAATTCACAACTCTAGCAAAGTTGCAGTATACAAAATAAATCTACATAAATCATCAGCATTTCTCTATGTTACCAACAAAATCCAGCAGCAAGAAATACAAAGAGAAATTCCAATTAAAATTGCTATTAATAATCTAGAACATTTGAGAGCCTATTTGCCAAGAAAAAGTTGGGAATTATATGAACACAATACACTTTCCACACAAATAAAGTAAGATCCAATCTATTGGAAGAGTATCAAATGCACATGGGTAAGCCAAGCTAATATAATAAAAATGAAAATTCTATCTAAATTAATCTACTTATTCAGTGCCATACCAATCAAACTCACAAGAAATTATGTTACAGAACTAGAAAAAATAATGAAGTTTATCTGGAACAATAAAAGATCAAGAATTTCAGGGAATTAATGGAAAAATCGCAAATGAACGTGGCCTTGCTGTTTTATATTTTACAGACCTAAAACTATAATTTAAATAGTGGTCATCAAAACCATTTGGTATTGGCTAAGAAATAGAGTAGTTGATCAGTGGAATAGGTATGGTTCATAAGACACAATTGTCAATGACTATAGTAATCTAGTGTTTGATAAGTCTAAGATCTTAGCTTCTGGCATAATAACTCAATATTTGATAAAAATTACTGGAAAAATTGAAAATTAAAATGGCAGAAACTAGGCACCTAAGGTTGAAATGGGTTCATGAGTTAGACATAAAGAGATATGGAGATCTGTGGAGAAAGAAGGAATTTGTGACCAAAGAAAAACTAGAGTACATTATGGAATGCAAAATGAATAATTTTGATTATATTAAGTTAAAAAGGTTTTGTACAAACAAAATCAATGCAGAGAAGATAAGAAGGGAAGAAGTAAATGAAGAAAAAAATATATCCAAGAGTTCTGATAAAAGCCTCATTTCTAAAATATATGGAGAATTGACTCAAATTTATAATAATACAAATCATTCTATAATTGATAAATGGTCAAAGGAGATGAACAATTTTCAGATGAAGAAATTAAAACTTTCTAGTCAATATGAAAAAATGCTCTAAATCACTATTGATCAGAGAAATTCAAATTAAGACAACTCTGAGATACCACTTCACATTTCTCAGATTGGCTAAGATGACAGGAAAAGATAATGATGAATGTTGGAGGGTATATGGGAAAACTGGGACACTAATATATTGTTGATGGACTTATAAACTGATCCAACCATTCTGGAGAGCAATATGGAACAATGCCCAAAGTGCTATCAAACTATCCATACCCTTTGATCCAGAAATATCTCTACTGGGCTTATACCAAAGAGATCATAAAAAAGGGAAAAGGACCCACATGTGAAAAAATGTTTGTATGAATCCTTTTTATAGCAGCAAGGAGCTGGAAACAGAGTAGATACCCATTAGTTGAAGAATGGCTGAATAAATTATGGTATATGAATGTAATGAAATATTATTATTTTATAAGAAATGATCCTCAGGCTGATATCAGAAAGGCCTGGAGTGACTAACATGAACTGATGCTAAGTGAAGTGAGCAGAACCAAGAGAACACTGTACACAACAAAATTATACAATGGACATGGCTCTTCTTTTGAGATAATTCCAACCAGTTCCAATGGTTTTGTGATGGAGAAAGCCATCTGCACCCAGAGAGAGGACCTTTGGGCCTGAGTGTGGATCACAATAAAGTGTTTTCACTTTTTTGTTACTATTTGCTTGCATTTTGTTTTCTTTCTCATTTTTTATCTATTTTTTTTCTTCTGCAGCACGATAATTGTGGAAATATGGGTAGAAGAATTGCACATGTTTAACATATATTGTATTACTGTCTGGAGGAAGGGATGGGGAAGAGAAGGAGAACAAAACTAGAGCACAAGGTTTTACAAGGGTGAATGTTGAAAACATCTATGCATATGTTTTTAAAATAAAAAGGTTTTTTAAAAATAAAATAAAATGCACAAAAAAATAAATTACCAAGGAAAACTGTCTTGATTTTCTATAACCAGATAGTAAAAAAAAAATTGAAAGAATCAGCCAATCACCACGTGGAAAAAGATACCAAAATGAAAACTCCCAAAAATATTATAGCCAAATTTCAAAATCTCTCTGTCTCTCTGTCTCTCTCTCCTCTGTCTGTCTCTGTCTCTGTCTCTCTCCCCCCTCCCCCCCTCTCTCTTTCTCTTACTCTCGCTCTCACTCTCTTCTCTGTCCTCTCTCTCTCTCTCTCTCTCTCTCTCTCTCTCTCTCTCTCTCTCTCTCTTCTCATCTCTCTCTCTCTCTTAATTTTTCTTGGGGTTTTTATTTTCATTAGGGTGGGAAATCTATGTTTTCTTTCATTGACTTTTATGGAAATGTTTTGCATTACGTCATATATAGTTTTTAAATTGTGAGTAGGAACAAAGGGGAAAGCCTAGAACTCAAAAATCTTAAATATAAATGTAAAAAAAATAAAAATAATAAATAAAACACTATATGATTCTTAGGATGACTTATTACCTCTCTTTCCACTCTGTTCTTTATCTCTATGGAAGCAAAGGGGAGCCTATTCTAGAGCTAGGACTAGGTTGTATTTTTATCTGTTTCATGAGTCAAAAGGACCAAAGAATTTATCACTTGATGACCAATCTGCTTGAGATGAACCTCAACATACTTCTTTTTTTTAAATTTTTTTTATTAATTTTATAATTATAACTTTTTTTTGACAGTACATATGCATAGGTAATTTTTTACAACATTATCCCTTGTACTCCCTTCTGTTCTGAATTTTTCTCCTCCTTCCCTCCATCCCCTCCCCTAGATAACAGGCATTCCCATACATATTAAATATGTTATAGTATATCCTAGGTACAATATATATGTGAAGAACCGAATTTTGTTGTTGTTGTTGTTGTTACAAATGAATAATTGGATTTGGAAGGTAAAAATAATATGGGGAGAAAAACAAAAAACGCTAACAGTTTATACTCATTTCCCAGTGTTCCTTCTCTGGGTGTAGCTGATTCTGTCCATCATTTATCAATTGGAATTGGATTAGCTCTTCTCTATGTGGAAGATATCCACTTCCATCAGAATATATCCTCTTACAGTATCATTGTTGAAGTGTATAAAGGTCTCCTAGTTCTGCTCATTTCACTCAGCATCAGTTGATGTAAGTCTCTCCAAGCCTCTCTGTATTCATCCTGTTGGTCATTTCTTACAGAGCAATAATATTCCATAACATTCATATACCATAATTTACCCAACCATTCTCCAAATTGAGGGGCATCCATTCATTTTCCAGTTTCTAGCCATTACAGAAAGGGCTGAGACAAACATTTTGACACATACAGGTCCCTTTCCCTTCTTTAGTATTTCCTTGGGATATAAGCCCAGTAGTAGCATTGCTGGATCAAAGGGTATGCACAGTTTGATAACTTTTTGGGCATAATTCCAGATTGCTCTCCAGAATGGTTGGATTCTTTCACAACTCCACCAACAATGCATCAGTGTCCCAGTTTTCCCACATCCCCTCCAGCATTCATCATTATTTGTTCTTGTCATCTTAGCCAATCTGACAGGTGTGTAGTGGTATCTCAGAGTTGTCTTAATTTGCATTTCTCTGATCAATAGTGATCTGGAACACTCTTTCATATGAGTGGAAATAGTTTCAATTTCATCATCTGAAAATTGTCTGTTCATATCCTTTGACCATTTATCAATTGGAGAATGGCTTGATTTCTTATAAATTAAAGTCAATTCTCTGTATATTTTGGAGATGAGGCCTTTATCAGAACCTTTAACTGTAAAAATGTTTCCCCAATTTGTTAGTTCCCTTCTAATCTTGTTTGTATTAATTTTGTTTGTGCAAAAGCTTTTTAATTTGATGTAATCAAAATTTTCTATTTCTCAACATACTTCTTAAAAATGATCTTTAGGAAAAGAATAACAACAGTATCTTAACCTAAATTATTCTTAAACCCTTTTTGGCTAAGTGGGACCAGCCAGAATTTTTAAGCAAATCTCAGCTATTTTTTTCAAGATAAATCAAGAAGAAGCTTGATCATGAATTAAAGATCTGCCAGGAAGAAAAGAGTCATCCTTCTTTGAGGTGCTTATCTTCACTTCTTATATTCCCCAATTCATCTCAGAAGCCACATAGAACCAGCAACAGCTAATTCTCCTTATTGCTTTACCAAATCTGAGCCATACCATAATCCATCAAGGATTAATGGGCCACAGAATTAACTGTCACCACCAGTAACATTCTACCCCTTTGTCATTTTTCTTTACACTCAATATTTGCTCATAGGACTTAAATTAACCATGCCATTTCTTTTCAGTTGATGGAGGACTGCCAAACCTTATTTTCCTATCTACTCCCTTTTAAGATTGTCTAAGTCTTATTATTTGACTGTTTTCCTCTAATGTCTTTTCACACTGTCATCTTAATTACTCATATAGCCTAAGTATTTTGCCATCTGCCCAACTACTTCACCATTAGGACTTCCACATCTTTCCATTTGCCCTTCAGCTGAACTTTCTTTTTAGTTTCCCCTTATTATAGGGGGAATCTTCTTGAGAGCAGGGACTACTTCATCTTTTCTATTCATATGCTCAGTGCTTATGACAATGTTTAGACATAATAAGTATTTAATAAATACATACCATTCATTTATTCATTAGTAATTTCACTAGATAAGTCACTTTTTCAGGGAGTAGTATAACTTAGTTGAAAGAGTGATGGACTCAGAATCAGATTTAGTTTTGAATTTTCAGCCATTTACTATCTTCATGACCATAAGCAAATTATATTTCTGAGAGCCTCTACTTCTTCATCTTTAATTTTAAAATTATTCAGTATATATTATTTTGCCTCACATATCACTGGATTATTATGAGGAAAGCACTTTTAAAACCTTAAGCACTTTAGAAATGTGATCCTATATCCATCCTTTACAAAACAGAATAACTTCTAACTCTTTAGGGGTATTAGAAAGTTCTTGCGTTATGTCTGACATAAGTATGAAAGGATGATGTATCAAATGGTCAATCAACAAACATTTGTTAACTATTTATCACATGGTAGAGTGTGTGCTAGGTTATAGGGATACAGATCTAAAGAACTAAATAATCTCTCCTCTCCAGAAGCTTATGTAATAAGGTTGTCCTCTAAATGTAGCAAGGGAAATCATTGTGTGACTCAAAGAGTGTCAAAATAAATATCTCTAGCCTCTTTTCTCTCCTCCCACCCCTATTCTTCTCAAGGGAGACTTTATTTCCTTCCTGGAAGGGAAGCAGGAGGCTGGGACAAGATAGTTTAGCTACTTTGCTTTCCTTTGAGAGAGGAGGTACCAGACTTGATTTATGTCTAACTACTTCCTCAAAAATTGCTAATTGATTGGAAGTAGATTCCATATTCAAGTTTAACTCCTAATCACTATTTTAAAAAACATTTTATTGATATTTTCTCTCTTACATCAGCATAGCATTCCATATATTCCTCCCCCAATACATTCCCAGCCATGCTACATGAGATAGCAGTTTTATTAGAGTAAAAAAAAAAAAAAAAAAAAAAAAGGCAGTACAATTGATCAGCACATTGAAAAAGTCACCAAATATGCAATCACTATTTAAAAAGCACTTACTTTTCCCCTTTCTTTAATTATTTATTTATCTTAAGCTTAAATAAAAAACAGGAAAAGAAAAAAAAAAACATTGTCATATGCACAGCAGAACACTAGAAGATTCAATATGCAAAGCAATAAATATCCATTTCAAGAAAGCTTATATAATAAACACTGCACATTGTGTTCAGAGTTATTCATCTTTTCTTTGCTTCATTGTAGATTTTCTTTTGTTCTCTGGTGCACTTTTTACTTTATTCTTTTTTCCTCCCTTACACAGCCTTATGGAAGGCTGAAAATAAATAATTCAAGCATTATCCAATACTATTATTCTAGGTTTATACTTCCCTTCTTCCCCCTCCTTCTCCAAGAAGGCTACAATTAAGCATGGCTATATTTATATATCTACAAACACACATACACATATACATACATATACATAGATATATAGATATCTATAATCATATATACATGGATAGCTATATAAGACCATACTATGCTTGTTTGTCTTGTTTCTCTGAAAATGAATAACATCTTTCTTTATAAGTCCAAGTCTTTCCATATTTTTCTGACTACTAATTCATCATTTCCTATACTACAACAATATTCCAACTTTATGCTGATTAGTTATTTTAAATAGTCTAAAACAATATTGATTAATATGGTTGATATATAGTGTAGTTTCCCTATTTTTCTCTTTTATTAAATCTATTTTAGCTTTATTTTCTCTGAGATAATTACTACCCTTTCTTTTTTCCTAGGTAGGATTTATTTTTTAATTTCTGAAAAAATACTCCTATTCCCCTAAGTTTTATTATTATTTTATCTTAAAGTATGCTAGTTCCAGTTTTATTCTCCCTCTTGATATTGAACAAAAATCCCTGTACTAGAAGTAAGACATTTCAGGACAAATTGTAAGAGAGGGTAGCCAAACTATTTGCATTCTGTGCATGTCTATAACTCTCAGCACAGTGTTTCTGGATGGACTATTTTTGCAAGACAGAAAAGATTGATGATTTTTATTTTAAATAAATAGTCATGCAATGCCCTTTATAAATTTTCATTCCTGCTTCAAAGGGAGGTGATTATACTGCTTGACCCTCTAAACAGTTGGGAGTATCTTTTTACTTGTTTTATTTAATTTTGCTCTGACATCTCTTTTAGTAATAACTTCTTCCATATCACATGTATAATTTCTTAGTTCCATATTCACTTTTTTTTTTTGCCAAAAGACCACAGTGGAAGTCTAAAAGAAAAGGGGAAATATGGGTAAGATGAACCAAGGAAGGGAGATGGAGGAAAAGAAAGGGAGAGGACAAGAGGAGAAAGAGCCAAAGAGGAAATAGAAAGAATGAGAAAGAAAGGAGAAGGATGGAGACAGGGAAAGGAGTATCAGAGCTGGAGAGACACACACAGAAAAGGTAACAAGAAAGAAATTCCAATAATTGATTTCTAAAAAGCACTAAGTTCTGCCACTGTGATACTTAGCCAGAGACAAGGTAGAGCGTCTAAGCCATATGTCGGACCTTGCTGGTGTGTAGCACATTGAGTGTGTATGTGTAGCACATGTAAGCATATCTGACTCACACTCTACATACATTTGTGGGTTACCACATATGAGATTTTTATATTTTGGAAATATAAACAGAAAAAGTAAGTACAGTAACTAACCTTTGAGTACATAACATCATCTTCTTGGTCTGTCCCTTTTTTTTTTCCCAACACAATAAACCTAATTCTTTTATAAAGCAATTCTAATAAGACCTACATTTGAATTTTAACTTCTATATTAACCAGATGTAAAACCTTGGGCAAGCCTTTCTGACTACCAATTTTCTAATCTACCAAGTCTTCACTACAAAAATTGAAAAAAAAAAGTGGGCTACAAAAATTGAATTTTCCCAATTCTAAATCCTTTGTGTCTATGAAATCCACCTCCAATTTGAAAATAATAATTTCTTCCATAGGAGTCAGAAATGAGTATCTAGTACCATTGGTCTTTCCAAATCATTCTGTGCTTTGCCAGTTACACACTAAAGTATAGGAACTGATCAACTGTTCGCTGGAGCATGACACCACCTGTGATAAATTCAGGCCAGCTGTTCAACAGCTGCATCATATCAGCACCCAGCAGGGTTAGAAATAGAGCCAAAATTCAACAAAAATAAAGGGCGATGCGTCCAGTCCTGAAACATAGCACTAGAGAGACAGCAAAACATTTTTCTAGCATCAACATATAATTTCTTGTTTTTCCTTCTCTTTTTTCCTTTTAGATTTCTGTGGCAGAGAGGACCACTTATATGCATTCATTTGACACATAGCTATTAACCTGGTTTATCAGCACATCTATCTTGAACAGACACTATTTATAAACCAGACCCAAAGCTGAATTGGAGTAGAGTGAATTGAATTGTATTTGTGAAATTGAAAAGCACTTTAATTGATTCTCCCTGTTGAAAAAGTTCATTTTAACACAATATTCTTTTACCAATGAGGTTAATATGACTTTTAATTGTATTACACGATGATCTCAAAAGAATTACAGTTATTCAGGATTGAGAAGATTATGGAAAGATTCATTATAGGCATAAATGAATTTCAGCATCTTACCAACAATTACATATCTTACAACAATAAAAAAAAAAAAAACATTGAGTACATGCATGACTATTAAAATGCCATAGATCTAGAGCAAGTAATAATTTTAGTATCCAAGGTCCACACTGGTATCTAAGAAATAATTAAAGGGTGCCAAGAAAACATCCAGTTTATTAAGCAAAAATTCTTTCTTTTTTATTTTTTAAAATTAATTTTATAATTATAACATTTTTGACAGTACATATACATAGGTAATTTTTTAACAACATTATCCCCTTGTACTCCCTTCTGTTCTGAATTTTCCCCTCCTTCCCTCCACCCCCTTTCCTAGATGGCAGGCATTCCCATTCATATTATGTTATAGTATATCCTAGATACAATATATATGTGCAGAACCGAATTTATTGTTGTTGTTGTTGCAAAGGAAGAATTGGATTTAGAAGGTAAAAATAACTTGGGAAGAAAAACAAAAATGCAAACAGTTTACACTCATTTCCCAGTGTTCCTTTTCTGGGTGTAGCTGATTCTGTCCATCATTGATCATTTGGAATTGGATTAGCTCTTCTCTATGTTGAAGATATCCACTTCCATCAGAATACATCCTCATACAGTATCATTGTTGAAGTGTATAATGATCTTCTGGTTCTGCTCATTTCCCTCAGCATCAGTTCATGTAATTCTCTCCAAGCCTCTCTGTATTCCTCCTGTTGGTCATTTCTTACAGAACAAAAATATTCCATAACCTTCATATACCATAATTTACCCAACCAGTCTCCAATTGATGGACATCCATTCATCTTCCAGTTTCTAGTCACTACAGAAAGGGCTGCCACAAACATTTTGGCACATACAGGTCCCTTTCCCTTCTTTAGTATTTCCTTGGGATATAAGCCCAGTAGTAGCATTGCTGGATCAAAGGGTATGCACAGTTTGATAACTTTTTGGGCATAATTCCAGATTGCTCTCCAGAATGGTTGGATTCTTTCACAACTCCACCAACAATGCATCAGTGTCCCAATTTTCCCACAGCCCCTCCAACATTCATCATTATTTGTTCCTGTCATCTTAGCCAATCTGACAGGTGTGTAATGGTATCTCAGAGTGGTCTTAATTTGCATTTCTCTGATCAATAGTGATTTGGAACACTCTTTCATATGAGTGGAAATAGCTTCAATTTCATCATCTGAAAATTGTCTGTTCATAACCTTTGACCATTTATCAATTGGAGAATGGCTTGATTTCTTATAAATTAAAGTCAATTTTCTGTATATTTTGGAGATGAGGCCTTTATCAGACCCTTTAAAATATTTTCCCAATTTGTTACTTCCTTTCTAATCTTGTTTGCATTAGTTTTGTTTGTACAAAAGCCTTTTAATTTGATGTAATCAAATTCTATTTTGTGATCAATAATGATCTCTGGTTCTCCTTTGGTCACAAATTCCTTCCTCCTCCACAAGTCTGAGAGGTAAACTATCTTATGTTCCTCTAATTTATTTATGATCTAGTTCTTTATGCCTAAATCATGGACCCATTTTGATCTTATCTTAGTATGTGGTGTTAAATGTGGATCTATGCCTAGTTTCTGCCATACTAATTTCCAGTTTTCCCAGCAGTTTTTGTCAAATAATGAATTCTTATCCCAGAAGTTGGGATCTTTGGAATTTGTCAAACACTAGATTGCTACAATTGTTCACTATTTTGTCCTGTGAACCTAACCTATTCCACTGATCAACTAATCTATTTCTTAGCCAATACCAAATGGTTTTGGTGACTGCTGCTTTATAATATAGTTTTAGATCAGGTACAGGTAGGCCACCTTCATTTGATTTTTTTTTCATTATTTCCCTTGAAATTCTCAACCTTTTGTTTTTCCATATGAATTTTGTTGTTATTTTTTCTAGGTCATTAAAATAGTTTCTTGGGAGTCTGATTGGTATAGCACTAAATAAATAGATTAGTTTAGGGAGTATTGTCATCTTTATTATACTTGCTCGGCCTGTCCAAGAGCACTTAATATTTTTCCAATTATTTAAATCTGACTTTATTTTTGTGGCAAATGTTTTGTAATTTTGCTCACATAATTCCTGACTTTCCTTTGGTAGATATATTCCCAAATATTTTATACTATCAACAGTTATTTTGAATGGAATTTCTCTTTGTATCTCTTGCTATTGGATTGTGTTGATAATGTATAAAAATGCTGAGGATTTATGTGGATTTCTTTTGCATCCTTCAACTTTGCTAAAGTTATGAATTATTTCTAATATTTAGAAGTATTGATTCTGATGAGAAAGATGATAAAAAGTATTTCCTCATTGTAGAAATTTCCCTGCATCTTTGATCATGGGTTCTAATTTATCCCCTATGACCTCCTGTGATCATTTTCTTTCTCATTACCTTGGAATCTTCTCATTTGGTCTATTTTCTCCCACCTTTCTAGATCTACCAGTCTCTAGAAGCTCTGCCTTCCTATTCCTCTTTCCTTTGATTTTTTTTTCCATTTTGAATACTTTTATGCTTTTCCAATTACATATAAAGACAATTTTAACATACAGTTTTTATGTGAATAAAATAAAAATTTGAGTTCCTGAATTTTTTCCTTCTCTCTTTCCCTTCTCTCTCTAAAATGATAAGCAATTTGAGATAGTATACCTTTTCTTCCTCTACAAGTAGGAAGAGTTGACACCTGCTTCTTGTTGCCATAAAACATCATGGAAATTGCTGAATGGATCACAGAACACAGCATTCAGTGGTTTGGATTATGCATATTTCCCAGAGTGTGGGAGCTCATGAGTTTTGCTAAGTGAGCAAGTTAGGGATCAGTCTTCTCAGCTTTTAATTCATTAGGTTGCTACCTCATTAATCTTCTTGGTGTCTTAGCCTTTGGAGACAACTACAGTTATTTTACTTATTCACATTATTCCTAAATTGGAGAGTTTCTCAGATTTCATAAGAATGGGAAGAAATATTTAGTCTTCTCTGTTGTTAGTCACATGGCCAACATTTGACATGTGTAACAGACCACCCTTGCCTCTGTTGCCTGAAGGTCTGGTATATTGCATTTCAGTTCACTGGCAGGATTTTCTAATATCCTTAAAGAGGTTGGGGTGGAGGGAACTATCTAGACTCTGCAAATGGCTCCAGCCCCTACTGATTGTTGTTATCCCCTAGTGTAGAAGTGGGTAGGGCTCTCCTGCCACTATTTCAATTTAGCTACTAACAATGAAATTTGTTTTTTTACAAGCCATTGTTTACTCAAAGACATCATCCCAAATGTACTAATATACTCTTTATCACTGGGGAGGGGTAATGCCTTTTCCTTATTTTGTACCTGCTTAGTCTCTGAGGAGGGACAGGATTAGAGTCATAGCTTAATTCACTTCCCATAGAGCACAATTTCAGTTCCAAATCCAAAACCTTTCTTGGGCTTGCACTGTAGGCATCCTGTTTTCTCAGGATTTCCATGCTAACTGGCAGTATTATTCCATCTGCAATCCTAGATCCAATGGTTTTTCAATCCATCCAATGAAAAGATATGAGTTTTTTGCTATTTAACCAAATTCACTATTTCTGGCTCCTGAGGCTAGGCACAATGCTGAGAGATGGGAGCTGAGAGGCTCTGTCTACTCAGCTGGTGTGCTTAGACCTCTCCTTGCAAGGACCAAATAAATACTTCCTCTTTGTATCTGAAGATGTCTCTGAGTAGTCAATTTGGGTAAGGGGATCTAGTCCCTGTCCCACACATCAGGATTTAAGCTCCAAGATCCTGTAGGGTTTGCCACCAGCACCTGAAACTAAGGATTTCAAATAATACAGAGCAGAAATAAACATTCTTAGGTCCATTTTTCTGAGTTAGTTTAAAAGAGGGAGATTTGGAGAAAGACAATCCCTTTCCCTCTCCCTAACTGAGTTCATGGTACTCATGGTGTGGGTAAACTGGGTAAATTTCACTCTCTGGATAAAACAGAAAGGAGAAGCAGAGAAAAGAGAACATGGATCTCAATCTTATCAGTTTTAAAGATGTAGACAATCAATAAAAGGAGTAAGCCCCCACTTACATAGTGGAGAATGCAAAGGCCCACCATCCTGAGCAATCTGGACATGCTCCTAATGCCCTTCTAGAGCATTTCCATGTTAGGTCAACTGGACATACTCAATTGAGCTCTGTTTTATCCATATATTATCTTTTTTGATCCTCAAAATAATCCTGTGAGGTAAATACAATTCTTATCCCCATTTTAGATATGAAGAAGGTAAGGCTGAGAAGTCAAATGACCTATCGGGTGACATCATTAGTGAATTACTGAAGAATGATTTGAATTTAGATATTCTTGTCTCCAAGCCCAGTGTTCTACCCATTCCATTCATCTAGCTACCTCTGAATAACTTTTGTTTTTTAAACTTAAAAGACTTACCTGATAATTCATTTAGGGAGGAAATAATGTCCTCATTTATAGTTTCCAATTCATAGCTGACATTCACAAGGTTAAAGGTACTTGGGAGAAAAGTTCAGAGTTGTGCATGTTCAAACTCCCATAGATATTCTATTATTTCTCTTGCTTTTCTCTTTTCTTCAACAAACAATTGGGAACACAGCAGTCTTGACTTCTTTTCTGTAATTTATCAGTCTTATTGAAGTGAGATAACATAAGTAGTTCTTTCTTTTCTTTTTCCTTATCCCCCACCTCTTCAGTGACCAGCTATTGTCTGCTCTTCCTCCTCCCAGGAAACACTTAGACATAAGTGAAGCTCATCTGGTTTTCACAATAACCCCATGAAGGTGCTAAGATAATTGTTATAAATTCTTATCAATACAAGTGAGAAAAGTGACTCCCAGAAAGTGAATTATTAATATTGAATGGCTTTGAATCAAATGTTGTTTATTTAACCACCAACATAAGCTAACTAATATCTTGCTCTAAAGTTGAGTGGGGCCATGGCAAAGGCATGCATCCATCTTGCTGAATGAAAATGCTAAAAAAAAAAAAAAAGTATCAAACTCTCTAAGGTTTTTGGAGATAGGGATCTCACCTTTGTCCTTCTTTTTTTAAAAAAATATTTATTTTATTCTGAACGTTAATAGAACAAGTATTTTCTTAACATAAAATAGAAAAAAAGGATTGTACATGAAACTGCAAGTCTATTATGTACAACTTGTTATTCTTTTCAAATATATAATAAAGTTATCATGTTAACTTTTTTCTTTTTTTTCTTCCATACTCAACCCCCTACTTCTGTCCTAGAGATCACTACCATTAAACACAAATATGTATACATATTTACAACCGTTTTATACATATGTTTATCAGTTCTTTCTCTGGATACAGATTGTTTCTTCCTTCACATGTCCTTTATTATTTAATTTGGGTATTTATAATAGTCAAAAATAACTTAGCCACTCAGAGTTGTTCTTAAAATAATATTGCTGTTTCTGTATACAACATTCTTTGGGTTCGACTCATTTTGCTCTTCACTATATCATGCAAGTCAATCCATGTTTTCCTAAGATCATTGAGCTCATTATTTCTTATAACCCAGTAGTATTCCATCACAATAATATACTACAACTTGTTCAGCCATTTTCCATTTGATAGGGACCTCAACTTTATTGTTTGTTCAGTGTCAACTCATTGCCCCCCTTTAGTTCTTTCTAAAAAGAATCAAGAAATTAGTTAATTGTGTTGCCTGTTGGCTAAATAAACAACATGTGATTCAAAGTCAGGAGACCTGATTTCTATTCCCAGCTTTGCTATTGACTATTAACAAGTTGCTTTCTGGAAGTCATTTTTGCCACCTGTAATAATTATTGTTATCATTGCAGTTTTCTCACACAGAAAAAACCTCTAAGCTCCCATGTATCAGTAAATCCTACCTCCTCTTTGGCTTGGACCTATTTCAATGAGCCCTAGTTATATGATGAATAGTCATATTCATTGAAGTGACAGATATGCCTATATACTAGATTGTTTACTTGAAGCAGGGGGACAATAAAAATTATAAAGATACTAATATATAATAGAGTAACTGAACATTCCCATGGTCTTCTGGACTTCTAGCAATCTCCAATTATAGGACTGAGCATACATAGCTCAGGAATTCTAGGAAATGCACAGTTTGAGTTTGAATTGTTTCCTCAACCATTCCCCCAGTGAGGTAAAGAAGTGAGAACAATGTAACACTTTATGTTTGACTCAGTTCCTGCAGGGCTAATTTTTAAATGAAGACAGAGAAACTGTATTCTGCTAAAGTTATGGAATTCACTCTTGGCTTAGCACAAGGTGTGGAACAAAGGTTTTGACAGATGTGAATTGTGACTGAGGAAGATAAGGGGTTGGTTTTTGGTTTTGTTTTTGTTCCCTCCATCCCAGTCTAAGCTTTCCTCTTCTTGGCTACAACATCTGACCTGATTCTTTTAGCCCATTATCGAGCAGGCTTGACAAAGTATAGTAAACTATCTTCTTAGCCTTCTTCAGTCTCACCATACTTCTGCTCCACATCTCTCTCCCCTTTCTTTCTGTTACTAGTTTTTCTCTCTCTCCTGTTCCAATTAAAAACTCCTACTGCTCTGTACAGTAGGAAGAGAGAAGAGGCTGCAACAATTCAATAATATATTGTTTCCAGATATAACAAGTACAATTTTCTCTATTATACAAGCATAGCCATACAGTGGATGGGTAGAGAAAGGAAGTCGGCTATTTGGTGGAGAAAGCAAAATATGATGGCATGAAGGAACATTAGAATCGAGGGTGGCAGTTGTTAATAAAACAGAGATGGAATAAGACCCAAGACTTCACAAGAAGGGCTCCAACTTGCTCTAGGATTTAAAGTTGAAAGGGAAAAAAAAACCTTACCTTTATAAGCTCTTCCAAGTTGAAATTGGAGATAATGTACTCAGTTTGATTAATTGGTAGAAAAAACAGGAGACCAACAATTCAATTCAATAAACTCTTGTTATGTCCCTAGTGTTTGTAGAATTTTGTTTTAGGTTTCTCCCCAGGGAGGAACAGCTAGATTTTATTTAATGCTATTAACTCACATTTCTACAGTGCTTGAAGATTTATGAAGCCCTTTCCTTTCTATAAATCTGTGAACTATACAGTACAACATTCTTTCCATTTCATTGATGAAGATGCTGAATGCTTATTGAAAGAGGAATTGCTTTGCCCATGATCACACCAGTTGATAAGTGTCAGATTTTGGAATTAAGTATAAATCTTATGACTCGTCAGCCTGCCTTACATTTTAAATCTCCCCTCTAAATGGAAGTTTCTGGAAGTAAAATTGAGGCTTAATTTAAAGCAAAGTTATCTAAGAATTAGAAATGTCCAGAAGTGCAATGTGCTTCCTTGGGATGTGATGGGGTTCTCTCCTCTCTTGAGATCTTTGAGTAAAGGTTAGATGGCTACATGTTGGGGAAATTTTTATTTTATTTTATTTTATTTTAATAATTATAATATTTTGACAGTATATATGCATGGGTAATTTTTTATCCCTCCACCCCCCCCCCCGCCTAGATGGCAGGCAGTCTATACATGTTAGATATGTTATAGTATATCCTAGTACAATATATGTGTGCAGAACAGAATTTCTTGTTGCACAGGAAGAATTGGATTCAGAAGGTAAAAATAACCTGGGAAGAAAAGCAAAAATTTACACTCATTTCCCAGTGTTCCTTCTCTGGGTGTAGCTGATTCTGTCCATCATTTATCAATTGGAACTGAATTAGATCTTTTCTTTGTTGAAGATATCCACTTCCATCAGGATATATCCTCATATAGTATTGTTGTTGAAGTGTATAATGATCTCCAGGTTCTGCTCATTTCACTCAGCATCAGTTGATGTAAGTCTCTCCAAGCCTCTCTGTCTTCATCCTGCTGGTCATTTCTTACAGAACAATAATATTCCATAACATCCATATATCACAATTTACCCAACATTCTCCAATTGATGGGCATCTACTTAGTTTCCAGTTTCTGGCCACTACAAAAAGGGCTGCCACAAATATTTTTGCACATACAGGTCCCTTTCCCTTCTTTAGTATTTCTTTGGGATATAAGCCCAATAGTATGGGCTGCTGCATCAAAGGGTATGCACAGTTTGATAACTTTTGGGGCATAATTCCAGATTGCTCTCCAGAATGGTTGAATTTGTTCACAACTCCATCAACAATGCATCAGTGTCCCAGTTTTCCCATATCATGTTGGGGAAATTTTAAAAATTTATTGTTCAATCATGAACTGGACTAGCTGGCTTATGGGCCATCTTCCAACTTTGAGATTTGAGCCTTCTAAAATAATTTGTGGATGCTGCTATCATGAGCTTTGGAATCTACTAGATGACAAAGCACATATAATATTATATGATATAATATAATACAATATAGCACAACATGACATAATATAGCAATATCATATCATATCATATCATATCATACAATGTGAAATCATGCCCAAAAAGTTCATGTGAATTCTTGGAAGCAAGAAGATCATTTCTGGGAGCAGAGAAAAAGGAAGGGAGAATTAGGGAAAGCTTTCTGAAAGACGTGACATTTGAATTGGTCTTTAAATGATTGGTAGGTGTTAGGATTCTTATAAGGTACTTATGTACTTGGTTCACACCTTTAAAGGAGTTCATACCTTTAAAGGAGTTCTATCATTGGTTCACATATTAGACTTCATATCTTTAGAGAGTATATAAAAGGAAAAGCCCACTCTCTGAAAGAAGATTCAGAGCCAGGATTTCAGTGGGGAGATTCTCAAGTCCAGGAGATTCACAAGTCTAAAGGAAAAGCCTGCTCATGGACTTCCAGGAGATTAAGAACTACGATTGACTTCTGGGAGATTCACAAGGCAGAAACCCACAATCCCACACTATCTGGGAGGAGATCCAGAGTTAAGATTCATTCCCACTTCAAACTTCATGTTGGCTGAAGACACTTGGACAAGAGCTCTCGGGAACCAAAGAGATAGGCCTCTAAGAAAGCTAACTGGGCCCAGGAAAAGATTCAGGATTTTGAAAGACACAATAAAGGATCCGGACTTTAACTCCTGGCTGCATTTTGGGATTCTTGAACTAAACTGAAACAAAGGCTGCCTGTAGAAGCTCCCCAAGAAACCTGCCCCCAAGAAAACGATTACATTTTAGAGAAACAGAACATTATAGGTAGGAATTCAACAGATGGTGCAGAAAAGAGTAATTTAAGGCATGGAAAAGATTTTGAACACAGACATGGAAGAGAGAATCTGGAACATATTTACATGTAGTGAATAGTGCATTTAACTAGAGCAAAGAGGAGCATGCTATAGAGAGAGATAAAATTGTTGGGGTCTCTGCAACAGATTTCCAAGAAAGTGGCAAGATTAGGATAGTCATATTCTTTGGCCTAGATCTATAGAACATATAGGTGATGTGCTGGTTTTTAGATTCCTTCTTTTACTGTTTTCCCAGTAAGAAAAATATTAATTTTTAATAAATTACTAATCATTTTCACAAGTATTATGAATGACAAGATATATAAAATTCTTGAAGTTCCTAGAGTGGGTAATGGGAGAGCAGAAAGGGGTAGGGAGAGAAGAAAAGTGGATTGGAGAGGATGGGGATTTGGAAAGGTTGATGGGATAGAAGATGATGTTGAAATATGAAAATGATTCTTTTCCTTGGGGAGGTGGGAGTTACAGGTGCTGAATGTCATCAGTTTATTAGTCATGGTTGCTATGAGTTTGCTAAATATTTTTCTTTGTCATAAGGCTGATAAACATGTAGAGTAGTATAAGCAGAAATTATAATCATGTAATAATAAAAAAAAACCTCATGAAACATTAACCAGTTTTTAAGAACACAAAGGAGACAAGTGGTCTAGAAAAATGTAAAAATCCCTAGACAGACTTCAAAGTCTGGTTTTGCCACTTGTTACCTCCATGACCTTGAACAATTTATTTTATTTTTCTGAGTCTCATTTTATTCTTATATTAAAATGAGCAATTTGGTCTAGATGCTTTGCAAAATCTCCAAATCCCAGATATACCATCCCATGAAAAAATGAAATCTTGAATTATGCATTACATAGCCTATATATAACTATGGATTGGTTGAATCTCAACTCAAAATTCTTCACATCCCCAGATTGGGAAAGAAATATGTCACCCTGTAACTATGGCAACAATCACCTCCTAATAAATATAGCATGATGTCAGAAGGCTCAGGATGGGCAAGGAAGTGCTCTATGGATGGGTTGAACTGGAAGGATTCATTGTCATTCACTTAGGCTAAAGCTTTGGATGTTCTTTCCACCTTCCCGTTCTTCCAAGGCCTTCTGCAGCTATGAACTTTGGTCTGTTCTAGAGAAGCGACTTCTAAAATCAATTAGAGGCCATGTTTGCTCATGTTAAGAGGACTAGAAAAGCAGGAGATATAATAGGCTGGTAACTGAAGAAATTAGGAACTACTGAATATAAAAATAGTTCAGAGGCCAGTGTAAATTGTTAATTGTCTTCAACTTTTCTTTATCAAAATCTTTATATATTTGAGTGATCTTGGGCAAATCATTTGACCTCAGTGGGCCTAATTTTCCTCATTTATACAATGGGTGGTGTGGACTAATTGGCCTCAAAAATCCCATTGCTGCACTAAAAAAACCCTAAGATATTAAGATATTAACAATTGCATTTAGGCAGGGATCACATAATCTATTCTCCATGATGCTTGACCCCATAGTATTATGTGACTAGCTAATACAGCCAATTATCTTTGAAGTCTCTTTGAGCTCAATGTACCTTACCTGAAACTTAGCTTTACATCTACATTCTTACTCAGGACAGCATCACTACTTGCCTGTTCCCATGGGAATGTTGACTAAAAATGCAGCAGAAGACTTGTTTTCAACAAAACAAAGAATCTGAACATGGAAAAGATCCTAGAGAGTTGGGGGTATTTTAGTAAGAGTTTAACAACTTGCTCTCTGGGAGGAAAATGTATATATCTATATGGAGAGGGGGGGAGAGAGAGTATATAATTTATAAACATTATGTTTATCTACTCCAGATATAGAAATGCAAGTATTTACATATTTAATAAATAGTATATATTTCAACTTATTATATAACAAATGTATATTCATGACACACTTTTAAGTTTAAGCCATATTATTACATTTTCCATCACTTTCTTTAGTCTAGAAATCAACAGAATATTAAATAAACTCTGATTTATAGTTTTTGCTGATGTCTGAATTTGCAGATGTTTACACTGAAAATTTATCATTTGGTTCTTAAAGCAGGCAGTAGTTGACTGAGAATACCAAGCTTCTCTACCAAACATAGAGAATGTAAGAAGGAATTGGTTTAGCAAAGTCCTCTTCTGAACCATGTTGACTTTAGCAGACTATGCTATTAAGTCACAAATTGTTATTAGAAGAAAGCTAGCTTTTTACTGGTCAAAATATAGCATCAAAGCAAAGAGTTATTGTTGCTGAGAGATACACATAAAGGCAAGAATGTAACTAGGTGGTATTGTTTGTCCTTTGTTTTGGAAGAGGTTAATGATATCATGGGTAACATTATAACTTGGGTGTGAATTGGATTAAAGTGAGGCAGAGTCACACAAAGTCATCAGCTTCACTCTCCCTAAGATGGCTAGATAAATGATGAACAATTCTGGTTCAAATATATTTGCATGCTAAGTCTATGAGATTCCTTAGGAATTCAAGTTCTAAATTAGATAATTAATTGTAAACAATGGCTGAGATCTCCACCTAGGCACAGGGATGGAAGAAAAAAGACAGTTTTCAATTTTAATTTCGGGGCACTCTTCCTGGCTTTTGTTAGCTGGGTATGGTTAAAAGAATAGTTAATATGCCCTTAACAGAACTATTATTCCTTAGTAGACTAGAGCTAAGATAGTTTACAAATAATCCTGGAGAGATAAAACCCAGAAACTGGTAACAGAGAGCAACAGAATACCATCCAACAGCTACCAATAGAGCGATGTTCTGCTAAAGTTACGTATCAAGCAGCATGACAGCAATAGGGTCCATTGAAGCAACATACCAATGAGAGAAACCATATCCAGAAAAGAGTAATCCTACTCAGAACAGCATGATGGAATTCCCATAACATGTCAGGGGTCCTATAACATTGTGTGAATTGTCCCCCCATGTATTTGTCTTGACCACAAAGGTTCCCCACAAGTGTTGGTCCTTCATGTGTGATCCTTATGCATACTCATTCTCCCCACTGATATTGTATCAATGGGACAGTATGCTCCCACGTTACTAGGCTGTTAGTTGACATAGTAAATAGAGTATTGGGCCTGGGGAAGACCTAAGTTCAAATTTGGTCTTGAACTTGCTGGCTTTGTGTCTAGGATTATATAGCCCTGGACAAGTCATTTAACTGCTATCTGACTCAGTTTCTTTATTTGTTCTGTCATTCAATTGATATACTATTTCATGAAATCTCTTTACCTTGAACTAATTATGTCTTCTGGCTGATCAGAGCAAAGGAAATAAGTAGATACATGCAGGATTTTGTGGGATATGATTTTTTTAGTTGATGCAGTTCAACAGAGTTCTATGAAAAAAGGCTAGCTATTATAGAGTCCCATATGTGAAAACAAGGCATCACAGATCTTTCACTAAATTCCCAAATTAAATTTACAAAATCATTAAACTAACTCCGTACACATTCTGGCAAACATTTATAGAATGACAAAATTTTACAGTAGTTTAACCATCTTTATAGATAAGGAATATTAGTTTCACATAATGAAACAATTAAATATCATCTCTAAAACGGATGAAACAAATGCAAGATGTAATCACGCCTTTCTTTTCAACACCCACAGAAACAACTTTCATACAGTTTTCTTTCCCAATGACATGGGTTACTGCCAGAAACTATAGGGAATGAAGAGGAAGATGCTGTTTCACAACAGCCCCCCCCTTTCTCCTTGTTTCCCTCATCTTCACCTGTGTCTACATGCTGTTGTTGCAGTCATGTTCAACTTTTTGTGACATCACTTGTGGATTGTTGTTATTGGTAGATAATGGAATGGTTTTCCATTTCCTTTTTCAGCTCATTTTCTAGATGAGGAAATTGAGATTAATGTGAGTAAGTGACTTGCTCAGAGTCATACAGCTAGTAAAGGCTTGCAGCTAGATTTGAACTTAGGTCTTCTTCTTATTGTAACTGTTATTGTTATTGCTTGACTCCAGGCCCAGCACCCTATGCGCTGTGCTATCTTGCTGAAAGCAGATAGGTTTCAAGGCAGAATCCCAGACTACTTCCCCATAGTGATGAAATTTAATATAGTGCCTAGTAAATAGTAGGTGCTTAATAAATGACAGGTGACTACTAAAAACCCTGAACAATACAAATAACTCCTTTGAAAAAAGCAATCCTGTTTCTTTATTTTATTAGTAATAGCTCCTATTTTTCTGACATGTTCAGTTTTTCAAATCACTTGCTTCACAAAACCCTGTAAACTCTATAATATGAACATCAGACCTGTTTTACAAATGAGAGAACTGCCTTGCCAAGACAAAGTGACTTGCATGAACAAGAAACAGAAACCAAGGGATGCATTTAAATATAAAAAACAAACAGGCATCTGAGGGGAGTATGGAGTCCAGGAAGAAAAAGGAGTAAGTTTTTGCAGGTCAGAGTCATATAACAAATTAATGTCAGAGCAACATCTTCTAACTGAATCCCAGAATCAAAGGAACCTTGACTTAAAGTCAAAAAAGGGCCTTAGAATCTATTTAAACCTTCATTTTGAGGATGAGAAAACAGATCTAGAGAGCTTAAAATGACTTGTCAAGGATATTCACACAGTTAATGACAGAATCAAATTCTCTGATCTAATAGTTTCACCAAATCTTGTGGTTTCCCTCCACCATGTTCATCTCTTTTTCTTCTACACTACCCATTTCCCTAAAAAGGTGAGAGTTCTGAACCTCCTTTCCAGAGGCTGGTCATGCCATTCCTTAAGCAATGAGAGGCAAGGAAGCTCTGGCAAAGGTAGGTTTCAAGAAGGGTGTCCAAGTTCAGAAAACTGGAATGGGGCCTCCAATTCCCCTTTGGCATAGTTTGTGTATCTTCCTGCTTCCTCCAAAACAAGTCATCCCAGCTGGATCATAAATAAGGGAACAATATAACTACATATTTATAGTCTCTGTGAATCACTAGTGGGTGACTAATTTTTTCCCATTTTTGTCACCCTGAACAATTTTTTTTCCTTGAAATTTTCAGTAGAGTGATGACACGAGCCAATCATTTGGATGAAAACACACATTTCAAGTTGCTTTTAAAAGCACTGCTTCAATAAAGAACAGAGTCTGCAGATCTGGACATAAACTGAAAGAAAGACTAAATTTTTTCATTAAAAATCATTTCATCTGCACCGGACTCTAGAAACACAAACCACTTTTAACTTTTAAAACATAGAATCATCCTACTAGAAGAGATCTTCAGAAGCTATTCACACTAATTTCCTGCTCCTAGGTAAGATGCAAAACAATCCTAGATTAATGACAATATAGCCTATGGTCCAAAGACCCACTAGTTCTGAAATTCCTTAGGGAGCTAAGTGGCCCAGTGGATAGAGTGCCACATATGGAGTCAGGGAGACTCACCTTCCTGAGTTCAAATCTGTTCCAGACACTTACTGCTGTATAACCCTGGGCAAGGCACTTAACCCTGTATGCCTCAGTTTCCTCATCTGTAAAATGAGCTGGAGAAGGAAATGGTTAAACCACACCATTATCTTTGCCAAGAAAACCCTGAATGGGGTCATGAAGCATTAGATATGACTCAACAACAATTTCTAATGAGGAAAAGAATGTAGGGACCCTTTATATTTTGAGAATCTCTTAAAGAAAAAGCAAATGTATTGAGGTCAAATACCTCAGAGCTTCAGCTACATTTTTTTTTTTTTTAAGATTAATCACTCTTTTTAAAATTAAATCTCACCAGGTAGGTTGAAAACAGAGAAAGAAAAATTAAATCTCTGGTTTGATTTCTGTAGACTAAATTCCTTTGTTATCCTACCAAAACTCTCCATTGCTCATGTATTTCTCAGTTTATTTATTTCATTTTCCCCAAAGAATTCATTACTTGGTGTTAAAAAAAAAAAAAAAAAAAAAAAGCAAAAATAAGAAGAAACAAAAACAAAACACACTCTCATTCCAGTATTTCTATAATTCACAAGTAGGGAAAGTAGAGAGAGGGAACTGGTGAAAGGGGGATCAGCAAGTTAGAGGTCATAAGGAAGAGAAGGTAAAAGGGTTTGACAAGAAAGAAGGTTTTATGGATTTGCAGAGGCAACATGCTATGGTGATCTGTGCATTGGACTTGAAATAATAAGACCAGGGTTGAAACCTTACCTCAAATATTATCTATCTGTGTGACTCTAAACAAGTCACTTAATTCTGTTTACCTCAGTTTCTTCATCTATAAAATGAGGGGAAGAAGGAAATGGCAAACTCCAGTATCTTTCCCAAGAAAATCCCAAATGGGATCACAAAGGGTAAGAAATAATAGAAATGACACATCTGTAGAATGCTCTCCTTAATTTCTTCTACTTCACAACTTCCTTAAAGTCACAAGCAAAATCACACATTTTGCAAAAAACCTTTCAGATTCCCCTTAATCTGAACACTTCTCCTCTGAGATCACCTTTCAGTTATGCAAGTTTGTTTGTATATGGGTGTTTGCATGTTGTCTCCTCCATTGGAATGTAAGTAAGCTCCTTGAGGGTACAGACTGATTTTTTTCCTTTCTTTGTATCTCCAGCTCTTAATACAGTATCTGGCACCTTGTAGGTGCTTAATTAATAAATGCTTCTTGAATTAACTTTACAAATGAGAAACTCAAGATTGAGAGAAGTCAAATATCTTGCCTGTGTTGTACAGATTATCTCTGAGGTGGATTTTAAAACAAAGTGCTCCTACTTCCAGGTCTAGCTATCTACCTTGGGTATTATGCTGCCTCTTGAATGGAACTCTATATCATCCTCATCTCCAATGTCATAAAAAAAATTCAAATATGAACACATAATTCTTGATGTAAAGTCTAGATTTTCCTAATCCTAGCTCTCTTAATTGAGTTAGAAGGGACCTTAGAGACCATCTAATTCAATTACCTCATATTTCAGGTGAGTAAACTAAGGCCCAGAGAAATGAGACAATTCTATGAAGGTCACATAG
Source organism: Sminthopsis crassicaudata (assembly GCF_048593235.1). NCBI lineage: Eukaryota > Metazoa > Chordata > Mammalia > Dasyuromorphia > Dasyuridae > Sminthopsis > Sminthopsis crassicaudata. Next base: position 222,019,394 of record NC_133618.1, read on the forward strand.
TAGTTAATGTCAATGACAAAATTTGAACTTAGGACTTCTGATCCTAAATCTGGTGTTCTCAACATTGTACTGGGCAGTCTCTCTTCAAACAACTTATTGAAAAAAATGTCTACTCACCAATTTTTAGCTCTTGGGACTCTCAGTGTTCAGAATTTCATCCAAACCACAAATAAAGATGAAAGACAATATCTTGAATTGACATTTCAGCTTTAGTATCATAATGTAATCATGCTGACTTGAACACTCAACTGTGCATAGCATAGTCTATTATATGGAGTCAAACAAATACCCTGACACTGAGGATTTTACCATCCCAGAGATGGGATGTGAGTCAATGGAGCAACTGAGTATTAGTAGAGAGAGAATGATTTAATTCTAGAGTGTATTTTTATCTCTCTTACCAGTTGGTTGCCACAGCTCTCTAGAGACATTTATGACATTAACCTCTATGAGTCACATCCATTTGCTCTATAGAAGCATACTAGTTTTGTCACTTATTTTGGTAAATTAAAAAAAAACATTTATTAAATAGCTATTAGATATAATACTTCAGAGACACTTTGATAGATCTGTGGTCTCATCAAAAGGAATATTACCCCAAAGGTACAAAAAAAATCCCATTTACACTCTCTTACTCTGTGGGATTCTTCTATATGATTTGTGATAAATCTTTTCCAGGAAAATCTACTGCCCTGCCTCTAGATTGCATGGGACACTTGGGTGGTCCATAAATAGATCAATATACAAGCCTTTATTAAGCACCTATTATGTACTAGCTACTGTGATAAGCAAGGGGGATACAGAGACAACAATGAAATGGTCCTTGTATTCTATGTACCAGATACTAGTGCTACAAATAGAAAAATAAAGCAGTCTCTTCTCTCCAGCATCTGCAAACCCTTGTTCTAGCTATATAATTGGCCCACCTTTTTTCCCCCCATCATACATTTTCCTGAAGACATCTTTTATGTTGCTTTCCTTAGCGTAATTCTTTGTGAGTAATGAGTGGCAGACAACTTAGTCCTACCATGGACTCAAAACTGTCCTTTACATGACCCTTACCTTTAAATCTCAAGATGATATCCCTAGAAGAGTTCAATTTTAATATTTCATCTTTATGTGGAGTTAATGCAAGATTCTAAGAGGCTTTGCCAGTGAGGTGAAAGTTCTCATGATAAAGAGACTTTGAAATGGAGAGGTTTCAACAACATCTTCCATCTGCTTTCCAAGGATGAGCCCAACTAAATACAAAAAGGACATTTGAATAATGAAATATTTGAAATATTTGGTCTTTGCAAGGCAGAAAACAAACAAATAAAAAGCATATATAAAATGGTCCTTGGTCTTATGCAGGTTTTTTTGGCTTCTGAAGTGAAAAAGGAAAAGGATACTAAGAATATCTATTAAAAAATATTATCAGTTAGCAGTTGGTGCTCTAAATAAATGAGAGCCCAATGAATGGATGTGCTACTGGAGGAAATGAATTCTATTGATCCTGAAATTCTTGCTATAAATGAAACAGGAAGAAAAAAGGAAGTGCAGCTAAATGGAAAGACAGTTCATAGGTAGTCTTTGGAGAAATGAGTATAACAGTTGATACAATTTTTTTTCATAAGTTGAGAGGCAAATGGGAATATGCTTTCATGGGGCATTTGGTCATCTGGTATTGTAATGCTCATGATGAGTTTTTGCAAAAATATCTCCACCAAAATAATTACAGTTCATTCAGGGCTATCTAGTTCAGAGGCTTAAGAAGTTGAAAAAGATATTTATAAAAGAGGACTTCTTAGGGACTGACAATAAAATGGGAATTACTTAATGTAGGATCATAGATCTAGAGTTGGAAGGGATCTCAGAAACCATTTAATATGAAGTATTTATTTTACATATAAGGAAACTGATCCCAGGAAGTTAAATGTTTTGTCAAGGTCACTAGAAACACCAGAGGATGGATGTAAACTTATTCTCTCTTCTCTATTGGCAATGTTCTTTCCATTGCTCTGCTCTGACTCCAGAATCAATTTAAGGTTCCTTTTAGCTCTTTATTACTAATTTGGAGGAAGAGTACACAGTCCAGTCTCTAGTTTTTGTAAGACCTTAAACTCTTCCAGTTAGCAAAAAGTCAAGCCTAGGAGGCTAGATTATAGGAAAATTTTGCATATTTGTGTGAGTGGGCAGGAACATAAAAGATGAGCTTTAAAATGAGCATGTATTCATGCCATGGATATGTATTCAGATTAAAAATATGCAAGTTATTCATAGTCCTTCTCAAATGCCTGTTTCTGACAAGAAATAAGTCTGGATTCTTAAAAGCTATGACCACAGAGTCTAAGCTCTGCTGATGTTAACAAAGGCTTTTGAGGATGTAATCTGCATTGGCCCACTATCCCTCTGTCTCTGTCTCTGTTTCTTACTGTCTGTCTCTCTCTCTCCCTCTTTCCTTCCAAGGTTATAAAATAATTAGAATCTAGGATATGAAACAGGAAGTTCTAAGTTCAATTTTTTTCCTAGACACTTACTGGCTTTGTGACCTCCAGACAAATCATTTATGTCTGCCTCAGTTTCCTCATTTGTAAAATGTGGATAATAATAGCACCTAACTTCCAGTATTAAAGGCAAAGGCAAGGCAAAGATAAAATGAGATATCTGTAAAATGTTTTTAAGTCTTTTTTTGTGTTATTACATATATTATCTTTTGTGTTTCTTTTTTATAATAGCTTTTTATTTTTCAAAATACAACAGATAGTTTTCAACATTCATCCTTGCATAACCTTGTGTTCCATATTTTTCTCCTTCCCCTTTTACCTCTTCCCTCCCCTAGACAGCAAGTAATCCAATTAAATTCTTCTAAATATATTTCCACATTGATCAGAGTGCACAAAAAAATCAAATCAAAAAATTAAAAAAAAGAGGAAAAAACCACAATTGCTTATAAATCTTAAAGCACCATATATATGCTAACTAGTATCATCATCATCACCATCTGGATACATAGAGTTATCAATATAGGACATACATATAGAAATATAGAAATTTTGTGTGTTTGTGTGTGTATACATATCATCAATTTAATTTAATAATCCTTTGTTCAATTAATAAACATTTAGTAAGCATCTACTAGTTGCCAGGTACTGGGATTTAAAAAATACAAAGAATTAAACAATCCCTATTATTTATGAACACATCCTAACAGGTAAAATAACATGTACATGTGTAAAAATAAGCAAAATAAAAACAAAGTTGATAATACCTTATAAACAGAGGATAGTTAAATACAGAGTATTTGTAAGGCAGGTTCACAGGAAAGGTATTAACCGTGAGGGGAGAATCAAGAAGAGCTTCATGCAGAAGATAGTACCCAAGTTGCATTTTTAAGAAAGAGGAGAATTCTAGGGGGTAGAGAAATGGGAAAACCAGTGAAAAGGCACAGATTGCTGTGTTAGGAACACAGGCATAGTGAGTGTCCTCTCCATTTCAGATACTGTGCTGAGTGCTAATAATATAAAGACAAAACTAGAATAGGTCTTTACACTCTACTGGAGGTAGACAACAAGGAAACAGGGAAATACAGACAAAATATAAGTAAATCAAATTAAGTGGTGGGCTCACTGCTAACAACTGGAGGAATCAGGAATGGCCTCTTGGAGGAAGTGGCCCTGAGATGTACTTTGAAAAAAGCTAGAGATTTTATGAAGAAGAAATTAGGAGAGAGAGCATTCCAGCATTTGGGAACATATCGTATAAAGACCCAGATGTGGTGGATTTAATGTCATCTACAGGGAATAGAAAGCAGACCAGACTCTTTACAATCCAGAGTTTATGATGGGGGACTGAAGAGGAAGCACAAGTTTGGAAAGATGGAGGCAGAGAAGTTTATATTTTATCTCAGAGGCAATAGTGAGCCACTAAACTTCTTGAGTAGGGATCAAAAAAGTGAGGAAATCAAATTGATTCCATTTTGTAATTGATTCTATTCTGTATCACCATCAACATGTTGTAAAATGGCCTATCATATTTCTTTGTTTTTTAGTTTAGTTCAGTTTCCCTCTCTGTGTCATGTTGAAAAATTTAGCTATCCTTTAAATCATTATAGTTCAAAGAAATATATTATCTCTATACCTCTTATTGTCCATGCACAATTAAGGGAAATCTATTATCTTACTACCAAGACTTGTAGACATAAGTAGGTGCCAGGAAGTCTATTATCTCTGCAATGCTGGCTGTTCTTCAAGAAAATCTGGTCCATTATCACTGTGACACTAACTTGCCATGCAGGTGAACACCACCGATGAGCTTTTCATAGCAACAAGATGGAAGGAAGGATTGTTGGTAACTCTGTATTTTAGACTTCTATCCAATCATATTGTTTTCCATTTGTGATGAGTTCTGTTGTTTGTTCTCTGCTACTTCCCAAAACTCTGTAAAGGCTGGTAAGTCCCTCCTCCTGCTGTTTTGGCTGGCTGAGGAGCTGAGAGGATCACTTTCTTGATAATTGCTAGCCTTACCAATAATTTGAACATGCTTGGAACTCTGTGCCTCAGTTTACCTTAATTTCAATTGTGACAATAGTCAGATTTGCATTTAAGTATACACAGATATATTCATTTTAAGGATCTGTAATTTTGACAGGTTAATTACTGCCTCCAGATCACATTTACTTAGTAAATTACCATTACCCTATTTCTCTAGTGCTATTTACTTAGTAGGTGTTTTCTTAAGAGTTGGTTTGCCTAAAAAGTCATCCTTTGTCCAATCTGCAAAAGACAAGCGTACATATAATTCATAGTTATGTCCCTACTTGATGACTCTCCAGAGTTTATACTCTGCTAAAACAGGTTTATGAATGCCCCATCTTCTTGTGTCTGAAGTCACTTCTTGTTGCCTTGGTTGTTTGTGTCTTGATTGCTTACACTAGTTGCTTGATCTTTTTTGATGTACAGTTCTCTCTATTTGGACTACTATCAACTCATTCGTCTGCCTGTTACCTAATGAACTGCCTGCTTGTCTTGACCTAGGCCAATGGTACAATAGTTGTATGGTGAGCTCCTTGCTCTCTGATTGTTGATAGGGATTTCCTTCCTCCCTCCCTCCCTCCCTCCCTTCCTTCCTTCCTTCCTTCCTTCCTTCCTTCCTTCCTTCCTTCCTTCCTTCCTTCCTTCCTTCCTTCCTTCCTTCCTTCCTTCCCTCCCTCCCTCCCTCCCTTCCCTTTCCTTCCTTCCTTCCTTCCTTCCTTCCTTCCTTCCTTCCTTCCTTCCTTCCTTCCTTCCTTCCTTCCTTCCTTCCTTCCTTCCTTCCTTCCTTCCTTCCTTCCTTCCTTCCTTCCTTCCTCCTTCCTTCCTTCCTTCCTTCCTTCCTTCCTTCCTTCCTTCCTTCCTTCCTTCCTTCCTTCCTTCCTTCCTTCCTTCCTTCCTTCCTTCCTTCCTTCCTTCCTTCCTTCCTTCCTTCCTTCATCCTTCCTTCCTTCCTTCACAATTGGGATTAAGTGACTTGCCCAGGGTCACACAGCTAGTAAGTGTCAAATGTCTAAGGCCAGATGTGAATTTAGGTCCTCCTGACTCCAGAGCTAGTGCTATATCCCCTGCATCATTTAGTTACTCTTTTTTTGCCCTTTCTATTGGAACCCAGAATAAACTTAAATTGTTAAATCTGCTTTGACTTTAGACTTTTAAGTTTTACATATGTTTCCCTTTTTCTCACTTTTGACTGATTTGTTTCCCTAGGCTCCCAGGTTGAATTCTTCATTTGAGCAACTACATTGCATTGTATGTAATCTATATTCTATACAATCATATTTAGATTTCATTCTATACAATTATATTTAGATTCCCTGTTCTTTACCTCCTTCCAAAGTTTTATTTGAGCTCCTAGTCTCAGGCTTTCCAGGTCAGTATCATCTGAATTTTTTCCGTACTGTTTATCACTTTTGATTTGAACTACCCTGTTTATCACTAATCTCTTTCATACCTAATTCATCCAGTACACTGTTGCTATATCCACTGTCTTCAAGAGCTATGTTGACCAAAATTTCCTTTTTTCTAGGACGATTTCCAGTTATTTCTCATTGCTGAAGAGATATAGTCTAAAACTTTTATCTTGGATATTAAAGCCCTGTACCATCTAATTTAAAGCACTATTCTAGCCTTTGAGGGAGGAACAAGAAAAGGGATTATGCTCTGGACATGCAATTGCATCGGCATGGGGCACTTATGGTCTTGAAAAATTGTCCAGGGCCCTGAGAGGCTAAATGATATGTTCACATAGCTATATGTCTGAAATTGAGCTTGTGTCCAGGTTTTCTTGATCCTAAGGCTGGCCCTCTATATGTCATGCTGCCTCATTTTCTCACAAATTCCTTACCTGAACCTTTACTCTCACTGAAATAATCATATCTTGGCTATGTCTTATACTTTTCTGCCTCTGTGATTGCATTTATCCTTTTCTACCTTTGTGAAACAACTTCCCTTCCTCCTCTTATCTGAATTTTGTCCTACATTTGAGTTCTAATCCCCATTTCAGCTCTTCTACAAGAGTGTTTCTCTGTGTTTTCCTAGCCTGATGACAGCAGTTCTGGATCTGAGTCTACATTCATTTGTGTCACAGAAAGCAAAGATATAATGGTCTGGAAGAGTCAAGAGTTGGTGTCTGAATGTCTTCTCTTGAAAGGTCTGTCTCCATCTCAATCTCTTTGTCCCTCAGTTTCAGCTTCTGTTTCTATCTGTCTCTTTGTACTACTTTCATTCCTTTAAATATATTAAGATGTTCCCTAGCCTTAAAAAACATTCTCCTGACCTCACCACTCCTCAAGCTATCATTCAATATTGCTTCTGTTTATATTCTCCTTAGCCTAGAGGACACATTTATCTATTATCTATAGTCTACATAAGTTAGTATACAATAAGTGTGAATTTGGCTGAGCAGTCCAATCTCACCACAGAAAGGACATCCTGAAATCTGGGACACAGAAGGCTCCTTGAACTTATACCTTCATGTCCTCCAATGCTGTGATATTCTCTTTCAGAACCTCTGGATCTTTGCTTCCGCTGCTGACACAGGATCATTGAATGAGCTGAAGAGACATTAAGACCCACTGAGTCTAATCCCCTTATTTTAGCTATGAGAATTCTGAAGGTCAAAAATGGAAATAAGATTCTCAAATCCACATCTCATCCCTGTAAACAAAATAATTGCCTTAGGTTTATGGAAAAATTGTGAGGTCTTATAAGGAAACCAGGAAATAGTTCCAGAAATCAGGATTTCTAACCTTTGTTCTGACATCTCTATTGAGTTAGTGTCCTCTTCCTCCCCCATTTGATTTCTTTCCAAGGTCAAATGGCCTCACTGCACCAAATATTGGTTTTCTTTTAACAGATGCTGCCCAACAACAACAACAACTCATTAGCTGTTCATTAACCACTGGCGAAGTTTTAACTGCTGCCTGATTGATCACTAGTCACAAGCATGAAATCAGCTGCTGCCATCTTCCTGGATGCCTCTTGTTCATACCAGTCCCATTATCAGGGGTAGAGACAGCAAAGGACAAGAAACGTCAGGAGAGAGGTACTCTCTAATGTGTGTTGCTAGAAGGCTAATCTTTCTACAAGGTGACCCATAGCCAAGGAAACAAGGAAACAGCCCATCGCTCATAATATGTAAGGGATGATATGAAAGATGCCAGAGATTCTTTCCAAACCACAATAGATTCTGAGATGGGACTGTGAAATTTGCCTGCTGGGGACCATAAACTCCTACCATGGGGATGCAAAAACAAGGAAAAATCTCAAACCTCAACACTAGCCTGGGGAAAACCTCTCTGCTTAAGTTTAAGAGCTTAAGAGCCTTGGAAAAATTAGCAACCCAATTCATAAACCGTTAATTGAGTCTCTGTTCTGGAAAAAAAAAAATCTAAAGCAAAATAATGAACCTAAAGGCCAGAGAAACAGCTGTTAAAAAGCAGGGGGAGAATATGTTGGAAAAAGGCTAACCATGTTTCTACACAACTATAGGAGTCATGTTGAAGGTTTCCATTAGTTCTCTTTGATGTTGGTCAATTATCAGATATAAGGGAGGGGGCCAAAGTTTCCTCAGGTGATTTAGTATATTCTTCCACAGATCAATGATGGGGATTCTAATCTTTTAGGATTGTACCTTTGGGGCTCCCTAGATTTTAATCAATGGGTTATCATGGCTCTACTAGGCTAAAATCATTCAAAAGGTGTTTTTGATAAAAGAAAGTCCTTGAGGGATTTGCTATTTGTAGAAATTAGGATTGGTTCAGAATATTTTGTCCTTTCTAGCATTTTTTAAAATTTGTGAGATCAATTCAACAAACAATTATTAATTATCTATAATGTCAAAGATCCTATAGTAGGTGCTACAATTCAAAAATAAAAGCAAAATAATTCCTGCCCTAAGGAATTTATATTCTACTGAGGAGAACAATTACAAAGTGTCTATGTGAGAAAATAAAAACTTATTTCAAGAGGGAGAGGGTTCTTAAAGTGGAGACTTCAGGAAAAGTCTTGTTAAGGAGATTGAATACAGCTTCTGAAGGAAGCTAGGAATTCAGCAAGGTGGAGGTGAGAATGGAATGCATTCCAGACATGGGGAGGGAATCGTTTATACAAAGGCAAAAAAGTAGGAGATGGAACAATGATTATAAGAAACAGCTGGCAGTATGTTTGACTCTAATGGAAAGAATGTGAAAGGAAGTAATAAGTAATGAAACTGGAAAGGTATAGAGGAAACAGATTGTGGAGGGTTTTAAATACCAGGCCTAGGATTTTGTATTTTATCCTACAGACTATAGGGAGCCACCTGATTATTTTTAAGTGATGGATTAACAGTACAATCTGTGTTTTAGGAATATTATATTGATAGCTGAGTGGAGAGGCTAGAGTGAGGGAAAGCTGTAAGCATAAAGACCAATTAGAAGGCTATTGTTATAGTCTAGGTTAAACATGATGAAAGTCAGAACCAGGATGATAACTAGGTGAAAAGAAAGAAAGGGATGGATATGAGAGATTTTGTTAAGGTGGGTTTGGGTTTGACAATAATTAGCATGTAGGGCTAAGGAAGAATGAAAAGTCAAGAAAGACTCCAAACCTGAGAAAAGTAGGATGGGTTTTGGGGAAAATAGAATGAGTTTTTTGGAAATGCTGAGTTTTAAGCATGTATAGGATTGTGGCAGAGTCATTTTAAACTTGACTGTGAACACATTTGGAGTTTAGTTGGTAAAGAAACGGAAGTGATTTGCCATTCCCTTCTCCAGCTCATTTTGCAGATGAGAAAACTGAGGCAAACCGGGTTAAATGACTTTCTTAAAACCACAGAGATAGTAGGTGTCTAAGGCTGGATTTGAAATCAAGTCTTCCCAACTCCATGCCTGGTGCTTTATCGACTCTGACACCTACTGTCCACCTGTGGGATAGTCAGGAGGATAAGTAAGTAGATGGTAATGTCAAACTAGGATTCAGGAGAGAAAGTGAACTACTTGAGAACTGGGACAGTTGTATCTCCACTTGTATCTCCAGTGCCTCCTGTAAGGTAGGCACTTTAAAAATATTTATTAATTGACTATTTGTTTTATATAATTTAAATTATTAAAACAACACATTTGAATGATATAGTCTACTATTGAATTCAAGTACATCAATGCATTGTTGGTAGATTTGTGAATTGATCTAGCCATTCTGGAAAGCAATTTAAAACTGGGCTTTCAAAGTCACTAAACTGTACATAATCTTTGAATCTTAGACCCAGAAATACTGCTATTAGGCTCTAAAGAGTGGCAAAGTAAGAAAGCCCTTTCATAGCACTTTAAGGTTTGTGGGACACAAACTTGATCCTCACAACAACCTGGGGAAGTGTAGTTTACCTTTTTTTTTTTTTTTTTTTACATTTTACATATAAGAAAATTTAATGAGATTAAGTGATTTGCCTAACGTAACATAACTGTCCTCTGTGTAACAGAGTCTGAGGCAAGATTTGAATTTAGGACTTCTTGGTACCAAGGCCAGCAGTTATTTGCAAAGTATTAAAAAAAAAAAACTGGAAAGTGAGAAAATAGCCATTAAATTGGAGAAGGGCTTAGCATATTATGATATAGAAATGCAATGGAATAGTATTATACTATAAACAATAATGAAGGGGATAATTTCAGAGAATGTGGAAAGACTTGTGTGAACTAATACAGAGTGAAATAAGCAGAACTAGATCATTTTCTACAATAACAACATGGTAAAAACCAACCAACTTTAAAAGACTAAGTGTTCTGATGCAAAGAATAATTCACCATAATTCTAGAGAACTGATGAAGAAGAATTCTTCCTATGTCCAGAGAAAGCACTAAATATTCTAACTGAAATACTTTTTTGGGGGGATACCACCAATATGGGTATTTGCTTGGCTATGAATATTGGTTATGAAAGTTTTGGGTTTTTTTCCCTTTTTTCCCCCAATGGGAAAAACCTAGGAAGAAGAGAAAATAAATGCTTATTAACTGAAAGACATTAATGCTGAATTCAAATACAAATTATTGAACATGTAGTAGGTTTTAGGATTGGCACCTTTATGTATAAAAGATGTGCTGATTTCTTCATGGACAAGGAAACCACAGTTTCACTCTAGCTCTCTCAGTACAGCTATTCAAGTCTTCCAAGAATCCTCTTCAGAATTTCTTCTGCACTGTGTATATATTCTTCACAAGATAAAAATTATACTCATTTTTTTCAGAATGTCTAAAGTTTCTCTCAAATATGACAGGCAAGTTAGTCTTTCAAGAAAGACTATTAATGCTTACCTGGTCCCCTGAAACCTGCTTTAACATCTGAAATCGGCTGTCTCATAGACATCTTCAACTCTGTATGTCCAAATCTGAACTACTCTTCTCAAACTGCCTTTTTTGTAACTTTCCTATTACTGGAAAGGGTGTTGAAAAGTCTCCCAGATTCACAATTTCTCTTTCTTTCTTTACCCCTTCTACTCACTCTAATCTGTTGTCAAGGCCTGTTAATTTTACTTTCATAACATCTCTCATTTATGGCTTCTTCTGTCTGCTGACAGTTCCATTACCCTGGTGCAATCCCATTGGTTATATAGTAGCCTGCTGGTTTGTCTCCTTAACTCTTTCTTCACTTTTAGTCCATCTTCTATTCAATCATCATATTGACTTTACTAAAATACAGTATTGATCATCATCACTTCTCAATAAATTCCAATGGTTTCTTGTCACTTCTGGGATCAATTATAAAATCCTCCATTGTTCAAAACCTTTCCATAACCTAGCACCACCCTCACATCTGTAGTCTTCTTAATACCTTACGCCTCATGTACTCTTTGATTCAATAACACTGGCCTCCTTACTGTTCCTTGAATAAGACTCTTTATCTCCCGACTCTGGACATTTTCATTGGTTTTCTGCATGTCTGGAATTTTCCCCTCCTCAAATCTGCTCCCTGGCTTTCCTGACTTCCTTCAAGTATAAAATGGTATCATCTACTGGAAGCCTTTCCCATTCTCTCTCAATTCTGGTGCCTTTCCTTGGTTAATTATCTGTAATTTATCCCATACATACTATGTTTATACATAGTTGTTATCATGGTATCTGTCCCATTAGATTGTGAATCCCTTGAGAAAACAAACAGCTGGGGCAACTTGTTGGTACAGTGGGTAGAGAATCAGCCCTAAAGTCAGGAGGACTTGAGTTAAAATCTCTCCTTAGATACTTAATACTTCCTAGCTGTGTGACCCTTGGCAAGAGAAAGAGAAAGAGAAAGAGAAAGAGAAAGAAAGAAAGAAAGAAAGAAAGAAAGAAAGAAAGAAAGAAAGAAAGAAAGAAAGAAAGAAAGAAAGAAAGAAAGAAAGAAAGAAAGAAAGAAAGAAAGAAAGAAAGAAAGAAAGAAAGAAAGAAGGAAAGAAGGAAAGAAGGAAAGAAGGAAAGAAAGAAAGAAGGAAAGAAGGAAAGAAGGAAAGAAGGAAAGAAGGAAAGAAGGAAAGAAAGAAAGAAAGAAAGAAAGAAAGAAAGAGGAAGGGAGGGAGAGAGGGAAGGAGGAAGGGAAGAAGGAAGGAAGGGAGGAAGGAGGGAAGGAAGGAAGGAAGGAAGGAAGGAAGGAAGGAAGGAAGGAAGGAAGGAAGGAAGGAAGGAAGGAAGGAAGGAGGAAGGAAGGAAGGAAGGAAGGAAGGAAGGAAGGAAGGAAGGAAGGAAGGAAGGAAGGAAGGAAGGAAGGAAGGAAGGAAGGAAGGAAGGAAGGAAGGAAGGAAGGAAGGAAGGAAGGAAGGAAGGAAGGGAAAGAAAGGAAGGAAGGAAGGGAAAGAAAGGAAAGAAGGAAGGAAGGAAGAAAAGAAAGAAGAAAGAGCCTTGGTAAGGGGTAAGGCTACTTCATCATGTGAAACAATGGTGAGGGAGAAAGTGGCAGAAACCATCTGAGTAATAGGAGAGGAGGAAGAAGGAAAGGAGGGCATTCACAGAGAATAGCTTCATTTTTTTTTTCTGTAAAATTTGAGACAAATTACTCATTTAAAAGAGTAATTTAAAATTTAAAATTCATTTAAAAGAATGGGACCCATTGGAGTTTTGAGGGATAAAAAGGTTTGATAAAGCCAATGTGAAGAATGGGATATTGAGTTGTTGAGGAAGATACTGTTTATTAACAGTGAGGGTTTAATTGAGACTGTGTTCTATAATTTTATGTGGATTCCCTCAGAACAGTTGTGTGATTTTCTCCATTTTCATTTAGTAGCACATGTATAGGAGTATGAACAATAAATGATGAGAGTGGTTTAAGGCTTGGCTGGAAATAATTGGAAATATGACCGGGGAGCCAGGGATTCCAAAAGGAGGTCAGTGTACAGTTAAATTGGCTCACCAAAGAGTCAAAATGGGGAGAAGAGAGAGTGACTAATGCAAAGGAGATGACCTAAGAAAGAATCGAGAGGTTAAGGGATTGAAAGTCATGGTGCAAAAGAAGGAAGAGAGAAAAGTAAAAAGGCAATAGATTGTAGGTCAGCTTAAGAGATTTCAATTTTTTTTTGTAAACAGGTGGTACATTTGTGGATAATGGCAAGATTAAAGGTATGACTATGTATGACCATGGGAGGTGAGTAGTTTAAGTATTTGAGTATTTAGGGTATTTGTAGGAAAATCAACTTCGTGTTGACATTTCCTACTATGGGAGCAGAAGTTGGGAAGGAGAGAAAGATTGAAAGAAAAGTATCAAACTCACTGAGGAAAGAAGGGAAATGATGGAATCAGGATTTGATTAACTGGTACCTATGAATAATATGGACCTCAAAGAAAAAGAGATTCCTGAGTGATGAAGGTAGAAGGGAAAGTTGGAAGGAGCAATGGGAAGCAAGGAGTATTTCTAACTTCCCCATTACAACTAGTCAGTTAAAGAGAATGAATGAAAGTTCAGTCAGTACTGGATAGATTGGCAGGGAAACTGTGTAATCAGGAGAAGTCAAATTTCAGTAAGAGAGAAGGTGGAAGAGGAAAAATACTTAAGCTTAAGGCAAATTTGTTGCCTATGGAACAGGCATTCTAGAGAACACAGGACTGGATGGAATTAGTTTGAGACTTTGGGATGGGAGAATTGAGGGGGAATGGGAATGAAGAATCAGGTGGTTGGGGTAAGTATTGAGGTTTGGAGTTTTTATTTATATTATATTTAGGAGTTTAAAATCAATGGGATAGGACTAAATAGATATAATTACTATGTTCCAAGCATTGTGCTAAGTGCTGATGTAAAAGAAAAAAAAAAAAAAAAAGAAAGAAAAGAAAGATGATTTGCTCACAGTGATCTCTAAAGTTCCTCTCCACTCCAAATTTATATTTCTATGACATTATCATTAGCAATTGGACATACTCTCTTTTGAAAGTATACTTTTTTGACCAGAAATCCAGGGGATAGCTGAGTAGGAGTTACAAGATGGTTTCTAAGGTTCCTTCCAGTTCTAAATCTATAACCCATGAGAAGATTTTGGAGAGGAAGGAAATCCATAGAAGGCTATAATAAAGAATTTTTTAAATGAAAATAATTTTTGTTGATGGTAAATGGTAGGAGAGGAAAGGATTGAAAATGGTCCTGAGGAACAAAGAGTATGTCAATTCCTTCTGGTTCTCTGTGCTGAGAAAGGGAAAGGATGAGCAGCCAATCCTAAATGGAATGCCAAGGGATGTGGTTTCTTTAGAATTCTAAGTTTCAAAAGATGGGAGAAATGTGGGAGGAAGAATGCTAATATCATTGATATAAACATTTAGAAGATGGACTTTGGATATCATCATGGCCCCCTCATGTTTCATTTTTGTCTTTGTATCATCTGCATCTTAGCAAAATGCCTGAAACTTGGTAGGCATTTGATAAATGTTTGACAAGTGATTGGTTTTACCTATAAAGAAACTGAGACCCAGAGAACTAGAGTGATTTGTCTTAAGTTATACAATTAATAAATAGAAGAAATACAATTGGAACTGAGTTTTTCTAAAGAGTATCAGTGGAATGGGAGAAACAAGGGCAGAAGGGGAAAGTAAATTTTGAGCTAACCATGGAGAGAGTGAGACAGGGAGGGAAGGTAGCAGCCTGTGTGGTCAGCATTGCAAAGGACTTGATGACCACTGGCCTCTGGGAGAAAGAGTAGGGGGAAAGAATCATCAAGCAAATTTGAAGGCTAAAGCCCTGGTGGTTCTGGGCTAGTTCCCATGGAGGGGAATGCATAATCTGGCTGGGAAAGCAAGAGACAGTCCTTACAGGACACTCTGTGAGTACAGAAACAAGTGCATACCAGTCTAGTGAAAACAGAGTTCTTGCTGTGAGGGAAAATTGTGGTACTTGACAGTTATTGCCAAGAGATTTGGAGTTTTATTAAGAATTCCAGGAAGGCAGAGGCTTTGCCTTAAAGTGTGAATCAAAGGGAAGAAATCCACCATGTGGGGGCTCAAAGCAAACTCTGTTTAACACTGACAAGAGCTCTTAGAATTATTATTGCCTTACCTTAAGCTGGCCCTTTGTGATAAGGTAGCAAGGTTTAGTCAAAATGAAATCACTGAAGGTTTGAGTATTGGAATGGAGAATGTGCCTTTTCCCCTTGTTGACAGCTGAAAGCTTCTGACTCACCTTTTTCTCTCAGCTGTTTCTATTTCAGTTTTCCTGTTCAGACTTAGGGAGAGAAGGGTTGATCTCAGCAAAGTGCAATGCTATTATACTCAGTATAGTTCCTTTACTTTAAGCATCTCTCTGGACCTCGTGGAGCTATTGTATATATATCAAATTAGCCTATGAATCAACCTACCTATATTCTTTTCAATTCTCACTGAATAGATTCAATTACATAACAATGGGGCATACTTTGGCAAGTGTGCTTTATTGGAACCAAAATTCAGGAAATAGCTAACTAGAAATCATAAGACCCAGAATCCAGTCTCAGGTCTAGTAGTCTCCTAGTAGACCTACTAGACCTAGTAGTCTCAGGCAAATTGCTTTTCTTATCTAGGCTTCAAATTTCCTCTTTGGAAAAAAGATCTAAACGATCTCTAAAGTCCCTTCCAGTTCTAAAGAGCCAAATTTAAATGGTGTTTTTAGATCTTGAAAGTTGCCTGATAATCATCATCCCGATTTTTGTGACATACATGATACTTGGAAACATATTATACCTTATGTGACATGTTATACCAGAATGTAGGGAGAACTCCAGTAATGATGACAGAACAAATCAACAGGTGTGCTGCCAGTTGTCTGTTGAAAGACAAAGTGCCTTTCAATTATGCATTGAAGGAGTTCAATATCTTCCATGAAGAGAGACCCTCCTTGAACTACCAGTTCAATAACTACCTAATGTCTTCCCTAAACTCAAGTATGATGGACTTCCTAAAGGATGCAATATCCACACTGACCACCAGAGGGCATAGACCCTACAAATCTCTAGATAGCTCTTATATTCTAGTTCCATGGTATTTAAATCCACTATGGATGGGGTTCAGATTTAGTCAGGGGATGATAGACAATATTGCTCAAAATACCACAACACGAACTCTTTTGCTTTTGAGCACCCACCTTACACCTGGAATCTCTTCTTTCAGTCAATGTTTCCCACTTCTACATTTGCAGAACATAGAAACTCAATATACGGTAGCCATATAGTTTTTCAACTTGTGAAAATGAAAGGGAAATTATTAAGGGCTCCTCTCACAGGGAACCCTTACCTCCAACCATTTTCCTGCTGGGGGAACAGACAGATTAATAGCTCAGTGGATGGGGAAGATCTGCTCAAATTCAGCCTCAGGCACTTATTAGATAAGTAATCACGTGAAAACAGGATAATCATGGCACCTACATCCCAGAGTTATTGTGAAGCTCGAATGAACAAAATTTGTAAAGAGCTTGGCACTTATAGTGGCTTCTCAGCAAATGCTTACTCCTTTTCCTTTCTTCCACTTTTCCAAACTTTCTCCTGTTTGATCTCAGTTCTTTTGAATTATGGGTCAAGTCACTGAAACACATTCCCTGTCTCCCTCCCCAACCCCACCACTTCCACTCACATAATTCAAGGAAAGGAACTAATGAAGGAGAGGTACACGTGTCAGAGCTCCCAACTCTGGTTTTTGTTTGTGTCAAAGAAAAGCAGACAAAGGCTTGAGAGAAATGATCTGTCTCCACCCCCAATCCCAACCTCGGGGCAGATGTCAGAGGCTGCCTTCTGGGCTGCTCACTTCTCATCTCCACTTCAGGGTTGTACTCGTCTCTGCATCTCTGACATTCACGATCTCTACCTCGCTCAGCTGCTTGGAACTGACCCCCAGCTCCAGATGTCCCAGCCACTGAATCGCCTCATGGAAACACCGGCAGTTTTAAGCTAAAGCTGCTCACCTGCACAATGACCATCCAGCCCAGCTTTAGTGGTAGCCTCCAATTGCCTCCGGGTCCCTACCTGGCATTGCTCAAGCAGTCATTTCCCAGCCTTTCTATTCTGACGTGACTTCCTACTTGGTCAGAGCTGTTGCTTCCCAAGATTCTTGTTGAGAGCAGATAGGTTAAGATCTTGGAAACTATCTTTCTTCCTGTATTATCCTTATCCTAGATTCAGAGGTAAATAACAATTTAAAAGAAATGAGGGGATGGTGAGGGTACAGCTTTAATGTTACTTTTGTTCAGTTATTTTTCAGTCATAACTATTTGTGACTTTATTTGGAATTTTCTTGGCAAAAGATAGTGGAGTGTTTTGCTGTTTCCTTCTCCAGCTTATTTTACAGATAAGGAAACTGAGGCAAATGGGGTAAAGTGGCTTGTCCAAGGTCATCCAGCTAGTGAATATCTGAGGTTGGATTTGGATTCAGGTCTTCCTGATTATAGGCCTGGCCTCTAATCACTAGCTGTCCACAAGTTATACCTTATTAAATTGACCATATTTTGAAGAATTATGGAAAAGATAGTGGGACTACAAAGACCAAGAGAGAAATCCTTCTTTCAAATTGAGCAAATCATCTGTGTGGAAACCTCTAACTAACAAATAATTTATTAAGTGACTACTACATTATATTAAAGGAAATAATAAAGAAACAACTCAACAAATAAATAGATGGATGAATAAATGAATACATAGATTAATGTATAAAGACACATATACATATATATATAGTTGTGAAATTATCTATACCAATGTTTAATATACATATACTCATGTCTTTTGAACAGATATAAAATAAATATAAATGTTCGGAATATTTATAAACTTTCTTATAGAAAATGTCCTACATATTCTATTTCTTTCTCAATTATTTTAAAATATTCTATAAATATTATATTTTGTATAAATATTTATAATATAAATATGTAGAATATTTATAAATATTTCTTAAATATATAAAATGTAAACCTTCTAAAGTCTCTGAATTCTACTTCTTTGCAAATATTTTAGAATATTCTATAAATATTCCATTCCTAATAGAATTTTATGGAATATTTATATACATATTTAGAATAAATATAAA
>NC_133618.1:222337398-222477398 GCF_048593235.1 Sminthopsis crassicaudata
ATGTACTTACTGGAATATTCTTCAGGCAAAGATTTGACTAGATGGCTTCCAATTAAGTCTATATAATTTTAAGTAAAAATTTTAACTATAGGTAAGAATTTTCTAAGTACTAATAAAACAGAATGAAAATTCCTATACTTCCCACTACTCTAAAATAAATTAATGACAAAGTTTAAATTACAGGCCAAAAGGACTTCTTTACCTTTAGTTACAAAATAAAGGAAAATAAAAGATATTTTTCTTACTTTTATTGGCCCATTTACAATGATCCCTTTGATGACAATTAGAGCCTAATTACAATCATTTGTTTTGGTTCCTGAAAGTTTCCCCAAAGCTTTATCTTTAGTTCATATTTTAAAAGAGATTCCATTTAATGCTCACTATTAGACATGAAGTAGCATAGCTGCTTAATAACTGCGGATTGAAAAAGCAGGAGACACAAATAATTTATACAATTCCTTAATTCAAAGTGTGATGCTTAGTACTCTGTTACAGTGGAAGGAGTATTAGCTTTGTAGTCAAATTTTGTCATTGCTAGTTAGTACCTGTGAACAAGTCTCTAGCTTCAGTTTCTTCGACCACAAAATGACAGGGCTGAATGAGATGGAAGTCTAATTCCAAGTCACTTCAACTCTAAAATCCTAGGAATAAGTTATAAACAATTCTCTATGGGGAACTGTCTATAGCACCCTATAGTTGACATTTTTTGTCATTCTGATATAAGAAATTAGCTCCCATCCAAGTATCAATCATTTCAAATGGCTCTATGACAACTGGTATTAGATCTTTTAAATCATAATCATTTAAGGCAATCAAGCATAAATGTCCAGTGTTGCATAGTACAGAGGACTTGAAATCAATAAGAATGCTGTTCATAGCCTTTCCTCACTCACTTTAAGACACTTTACCACTCTGTGCCTCAATTTCCTCAATGAGAAAACTGAAAGGATTGGTCAACAATGGCATATAAAGTCCCTTCCTATTTTAAATCTATGAAATAATTAATCTAGAAATTAATGGACTATGAAAAGAAGGGATTTCTAAATCTAAAACCTTTCCTATGGTCTTCAACACAATACAGAGCCAGAATAGGCACTGTCAAGTCTATTTCAATGTGACAGAAGAGAATTTGAATTTCCAGAATATAAACATACATTTGTTCTGTTACCTACCTTATTGAAAAGAAAAGCTCTTCCAGTAGCTCCTGTGAAGCGAGTAGAAATGAGTTCTGAGCGATTGGTCAAAATTGTATCACAGTTTGCACAGGAGAACAGCCGAGTCCCACCAATATGATCAAGGAAAATTCTGCCCATTTTTATCTGTTGTGTATTCCAAGCTCTAGAAACCTAAGAGTAAAGAGGAGAGATATACCACAACTATCAAAACACATTAACAGGCATCTATTTTGCTAGAAGCAATAAGTTTTTTCTAAAGTTGCATTGTCTAAAGACATGGACTACCACTACCCACCAAACAGATGAAAACAACATCAATTTAAGATATCATTTTAGTGGCAAAAAAATTATGAAAACAGATGTGGTTTGATGCCCATGCAATGCAAGTAAGTGGGGGGTAACAGTGATTGCTGCTTATTTTGTTTAATCTGGAAAAGATAAGAATGGGGGTTTCTGTTCTAGTAAAAAGCGCAAACTTTTTAAGAGGACCATGACATCAGGAAGATGATAGTGCCATGACAAGCAAATGAGGTGGATTTGAAGGAGAGTGGGCTCATTTTTTCCTTCAGTCATTTGGGTCCAAGGACCAGAGAAAGATCAGGATGACTGGAGATCTCTCCTAATGCAGTGGGAGATATCTGTCTTTTAACCTAAGGTCTCTAATAAGTCTCAATTTGAAAAACTTTGAAAAATTCAATCTGGGAGGGGAAACTCTCAGGGTTCCTGGCCAAAATAGAAATAATTGCTATTTACATTCACTCTGAGTCAATCAGGGCCGATAGACCAATTAGGGGTTGGCCTGGGACCTTTAGTTAGCCAATCAGAGACAGAGTGGTCTGAGTTTAAAGCAAGATCCTTAAGAAAGAAATCTAACCTTGGAAAAGCTTATGATTCTCAAAAGTAAATGCATAAAGCCAGAAGGCATTATCAAAGTTTTGAGAAAATTAAAGATAAATTTATATAGGGGTTGGCATGAAATTAAATAAGTGCCTTTTCAATTTGGAATTATGCAAATAAAGTGACTAAAATCATCATATCCTTTGCAGATTTTACTTTTAGACATATACTTCGAGAAAGTTATTGACACCCTCCCCCAAAACAGGGGTGCTCCAAACCCAACATATTTTCATTCTGTGGTGGTTATGAACTGGAACAAAAAAGATGTCCCCCCAACTGAGGAATGGTTAAAGAAATTGTAGGACATGAATTTAATGGAATATATTTGTATTTAAGAAACAATGAGCAGGATGGATACAAGAAGCATGGAAAGACTTAAGTGAACTGCCAAATGAAATAAGCAGGGCCAGGAAAAGAACACACATAATGACCAACACAAGGTGAATTAAAAGAAATAATATTGCAAAACAATTGAATCTGAATGTTGCAAACATTATTTAAAAAAAAAAAAAAAAAAAAAAAAAAAAAAAAAAAAAAAAAAAAAAACTTGGCTCCAAAGAAAAGAATTGATGACACCTCCTCTGTTCTGAGCCTTTTTGAGACTGAGCTTCTTGAATATAAAACATTATAAACATTGGATTTTCTCACTGTTGACTAATTCTAATGAATTCATTCACAACTCCACCAATACTGCATCAGTGTCCCAGTTTTCCCAATCCCCTCCAACATTCCTCATTATCTTTTCCTGTGTTGAACATCTTCATTTGACTATCGCAACATCATTTCAAACTCATGGCCCCAACCAAACTTAACCTTATTTTAGTTCCTCAATGGATTTCACTATTTCTCTCGGTGGTACCATCATGCTTTTAAATTTACATACTAGAAACTTGGGATCCTTTTGAATTCTTGTTGTTTCACACCCAATTACCAAGTCCTTTGAATTATTTTTTCCTCATCCGTCTCAGCTGATGTCACCCATCTAACTCTTCACTCTCCTTGATTATTTCAGCAGTTTTATAACCCACTCCCCACTGCCTGTTTCTTTAACTTCTAATTCATCCTGTTAATGTGGCCAGATTCACCTTTATAAAACATCATTTATATGTGTGTGTGTGTGTGTGAGGGGGCACTCCATCTTTTCTCAGTGTTCTTATATTGGGTGTCTCATCCATACTTGGAATGTCTTCTTTCTTTTCTTCCACCCACCCACCCACCCACACACACACACACACACACACACACATTCTGCCCATTTTATAAGAGTTCACCACATTTAGATAAAATTATTAAATCTGTATTTCCTACCATCTTGTTTACCCCCAATTATATTTTTCTCTTCTCTTTCTCCCTTTCCTTCTGCAATATTTTGCTTCTGACCACCACTTCCCTCAAGCAGCCCTCCCCTTTTCAGCCCTTTCTCCTTTCTTATACTACTTTCCTCTTCTACTTTGGTTCTCCCTATTAGCCTTCTACCTTCCTTTCCCCCTTCACCTCCTACTTCCCTATACAGTGAAACAAGCTTCTCTGTGAAGCTAAATGTGTTTGTTAATCACTATTTCCTAAGTAAGACCATCATAATGTCCTAAGGTATTACAGTTTCTCTAGTATCTTCCTTTCTCCTACTCACTAGAACTATCTTGCATATATTTTCTATATAAATATATTTTCCTCTAATAATAAAAAGAGATTAAGGGCTATTTCATTTTTGATTATTTCTGGCACTATACCTAACAGACTAGAACTTACTATATGTTTAGTCCCTAATGAAAATAACTACTTAGGAACCCAAAGAACACTAGACAAGAGTTATACTTCTTCGAACTTGGGTGAGAGACTTGCCTGGACCTCACTGTCTAAACTGTAAATAGAAGCAGCCACAATGACAACTAGGAGGTGGGGCAGAGTAGCATGGGGAGAAAACAGACAATAATTGTAATGAATTTATTAACTACCTACTATGTGTTAGAGATGATCACATCACATATCAGACTCACAGCTGGGCTTAAAGCCAAGACCCAGGTTCAAGTAACTATACTAGCTATGTGATTGGGCAAGTCAGTTAACCTCTAAGTGCTCTAAGAAATTCTCAAGACTTTGGTTGCAGAAAAATGCAAATCCGCACTAGTTGGAGTTTCCCCGCCCAATAATTCCCTATGCCAATAATAAAGACATAGGTATAACCTCTACCCCTAACCTATGTGCCAAAAAATGAAATATTCCTTGCTTCTGCTTGCAATTCTATCAAAAAGATATTAGGGGAGGTATATAATAAATAAAAAATAAACATAAGCTATTTGGGAAAGGACAACATTAGCACTTTGGTAAGGGGAGAAATCAGGAAAGACTCTAGAAGATAGTATTTCCTAAGTCTTAAAAAAAGGAGATGGGGAAAAAAAAGAAGACATTCCAAGTATGGATGAGACACCCAATATAAGAACACTAAGAAAAGATGCAGTGCCATGTGAAGAAAAAGAAGGCAAGTTTGACTAGACAATCAATAAATTGTAAGAAGGACAACACTGTATAAAGAGGCTAGAAAGATAGATATAAGGGATAATGGAGATATAAATGTCAAATACAGAAGACCTTCCTTGGAGGTGATCCCATCCTTAATTAAGATTTTGCAATCTTGATCTTTTCTTTTCCTTTAAAATAGGAGACAAGAAATCATACCATGGAATAAATCAAAGCATCCTGCTTCCTGAATCATGTTCTTGTGGCAAACAATGATGTGTCAAACATTTAAATGTTTGTCCCCTTCCCTCCTCTAAAATGACTGACTAAAAATCGTGGCTGACTAGGATAAAGTGAACCATAAAATATGTTACTGGTACATAAAACAGGTAGGCCAGATTGTGAGGGATAAGTTGGAAAGTTTCAAGTCTTATCCAAAATTACACAGGGGGATGGATATTAGAATTAAGATATGTAATAAAGATCGCTCTTAATTTCTAGGTCTTTAAAATGACAAAATGCAGAATGAAACAGTGATACGTATACTGTGGGTAAAGAAAATGGCCTTTGTATTTTTTAGTAGCCTCTAGGTTAGAAAACCCCAAAAGCTGCAGATACTGCCTAGAACACATATTCTTCCTTCTTTCCAAACCTGCCAAAAAAAAAAAAAAAAAGGCAGCAGATTGATTCAGCCCAGTCAAGGATGAAGGAGATAGGAACTAGGGATAGAATTGGAACAGGAAGCTGGTAAAATGGGTCTCAAATCCAACAAAGGCCAGTCCTGTCTGCTTCATCTCCTTCACTCCCCTCTCAACTTAAGAGCAGGAATTAGAGCAGAGAAAAAGAAAAAAAAAAAAAAAAAAAAAAAAAAAAAAAAAAAAAAAAAAAAACCAAAATCAGAGATCAAAGTTACCCATTCAGCCCTGGGAGGTATTCCCACCAAAAAGGGAGAGCTCAGAAGCAAATGACAAGAGAATGTAAGAAAGAAGTTAAAACCTCCAACCACTTGAAAAACACAGCACAAGAAGATAAACAGAAAGGATACTAAAATTAAAAGGATGACTAATAAAAATAAGTACAAATGTCTCTAAATAAATATTACAAGACAAAGCAAATTGAACCAATGCCTGATAAAATACAGAACCCTGTGGACTCCCAAGAGAGCATGGAAGCACAACAGGACGTTCTAGAATGCTGAAAAAGAAAACCACAAAAGAATAAAATTAATAAAGAATAAATGTTAAAGTTTACTGCCTATACAGAAGAAGTAATAAGCATAGTAGAAAGCTATAAATCCACTTGTCCAGTCTCTCCAAAGAAGCATCAAGAAAGAACAAGAGTCTTGAGTAGTTCAGTATGCTGAAGTGAAGGACAATCTGGAAAAAGAGAATCAAAGGCAACAAAACTAAAGAACACATAGGTTTATGCATGAGCAAAAAAATTGGAACTCTTTGATAAGAACTATTGGGAACACTGTAAAGCAGGCAGGTAAAAATTAGTAAATTAGTTGGAAAAGACACTCTGGAAAGAAATTTGGAATCATGCAAATTGACTAAATGTCCATATTCTTTGATCCAGAGATTCTACTTTATCATATTCCATTAAGCTCAATGTCAAAAGGAATAACTCCAAATATACTAAAATATTTAGGGCAATATTTTTGTAGTAGCAAATAACTAGAAACAAAGTAGATGCCTATTAATTGAGGAATGGCTACACAATTTGTGATACATTAATGCAATGGATTATTGTGCTTTAAGAAGTGACTAACAAAATACAGAAGCATTGAAAGACTTTCAGGAATTAAGGGAAAATGAGGCAAGCAGAACCAAGAAAATAATATACAGTAAGACAATATAAATGAAAAAGAACAAGAATGACTAAAAATTTTAAACTGTATGTTTCAAAATTAATAACAGAGATATGAAAAGACATCTTCCCCTGATCCTTTGCAAATGTGAGAGATCAAAGGTATAGAGTGTAGCATAAAAAGTCAGATTTGTCATAAATTAAAATAATTATTTTTTTAATCTTGTTAAAAAAATTGTAACAAGAAATTATGCCCTCTGATAGAAAGAGGGAGAGATATATTGAGGAAATGTAGGTGATGTAAAGGCAAGAGATCATTGAAAATCTGATTTTAAATATATGACACAATTATTTTCTTTATTCTAGAAGAGAAACTTGCCTTTCCAAAATCATCTTATGATGCTAGAAGAAAGTTATCAAGTGTCCAATGAAGTGGCCACCTGAGAGCCTTTTGTGTTGAGGTCAATTTCATCATACTTCTTTGAATAGGCCACTATTCGCTGTGATTAACATGTATGTACTGAGGTTTGGGGAAAAGAGCTTATTAAAAAAAAAAAAGAAGAAGAAGAAGAAGAAAAAAGCTTTAATTACCCCCAGATTCAGTTTTTTAACAAAACTATAGTCAATATCTGCATCCCTTTAGTTGACTGGACATGTCCTGAGACAAACAACAAACTATTAACCCCTGATTTAATTTCTTTCCTTCTCACATGAAAAGACTACTAATTATATTGTAGTAAGTCCAAGGTAGCAGAAGTACCCAAAAGGAGATAGTCTTATTCACTGAATAACTATTCATTTGGCAATGAAACAACTTAAGGCGGGGGTGGGGGGTGGTTCGTTCTGAAGTTTTCAAATTGAGTTATCCAGGTTTAAAACATAAATAGTAAAGGCAGTTCAGTTTTAAACTTCTCATCCATCTGCTAAAACATACTTGAAAAATTTAAAGTTTCTGGTTTTTAATGTCAAGCTACAATCATAAAATTGTATTTTAGTCTTTTATTCCGTAAATCTGCTAAGAATTCAATCAATTCAGGTTAAAGTACATGTGAGGAAAAGTCAGATTTGAGGCATTGTCCCAAATAAGTTTTTTGAAATGTAATGATAGAACTATACTTTTACATGGTTTTCTTAATCAAAATTCATGAGTTTTTAACGTTTGGTTAAAACAAACTTGATATCCTTTCAAAAACAAAAACAAAACACCAATTTAAAGATGCCACCAGGCAGATAGCATGTCTGGAGTTAAGAAGACTTACATTTAAAATTGACCTTACAATACTTATTAGATATGTAACTTTGGGAAAGTTTAACCTTCATTTCCCTCATTTTCTTATCTGTAAAAATAATAGCACCTACTTCTACCTCAAAGAACTGTTGTGAGGATCAAATGAAATAATATTTTAAAGTTATTATCACAGTTCCTGAAACAAAGTGTCATATAAATGTTAACTGTTATTAGATCTCACTTTGCCAATTTGTATATATAAGTTCATGGACAATTGCATAGCAAACAGATATGAATAATCAAATAAGATTAACCCTTCTCAGAACAATGGAATAATTTGTTTCCTTTAGTAAGAAATATTCAAGAAAACATAACTTTCCTTGTACTATTTCTTTTGTAATACTATGCCATTTTTATTTTGCTTTCAATAAAAGCTGAAAATCCAGAAACCATTTATTTTTAAATAATTTCAATAGTTTGTCCTTTTCTATGAAAGATCAGTTTTTTTCCCTTAGCAATCTCCAAATTTTTATTTCAACGTAATTTCAATAATGCTAATGACATTTACAAAATACATTTATCTTAGTCAACACTGGAAAAGGAACTAATGATGTAATTCAATGAGTCAGCAAAATAATCGATTGGTGTGCTAATCTCTGAGAAACACCTTTCCATAAAATTATTTAATAATCATTCACATGTCCTATTGCATTCTGCAGTAACATCGATGAGCAATTTGTCAGAAACAAAATAAATAAAGACTTCTAAGGTAAATTTGCCTATAATTCAGTTTGTTTGGCAGAAACAATGTTCAAGTATCAAGTTCATGACATAGTTAAGGTACAAAAAATATGTGGTCAAAAAATTAAGCTCTGGAGGGGCCTCCAGGTGCTTGCAAATTTTATTTGCTAATATAATCACCTTCCCTTTCAACAAACATACTTTAACTAGTAAATGCTGTGTAAACAAAAATAAAAACAAAAAAATTTGATAGAGGATATTCAAGATAATTTTATATTATAACTTTCCAGTCCTGGATAGCAATTCTATGTACCTTTCATCACTACACTGAAAGCAAACACAATAAAATCATATGGACAATCATCTAGTAAAGATTTATGCCATTATTCTCAAACTAGATTAGGGACTACTATGTAGATTCAATTTTACCATTAATCAATCATCTTTTTTCTGATCCTCCTTAGCAAAACCTTTATTTTCTCATCTCCCAACTTCATTCTTTGTTCCTTCTCACAAAATAAATTTAAGGTAAAAATACTAAGAGATCCAAGTGATTATTTTAACAATTAGTGACCTGTCATTTCATTATATGAATGTTCACTTGACAAATTCAAACAGTTGTCATTATTGTGTGTTAAGCAAGATCATACTACCATCAAGATGGGTAATTTTAAAAAATTCGTATAGTTCTTACTACCATCACCACCAAACAAATAAATAAATTAATAAGAGCATCACACTGCTGCTCCACTGGTAATGAGCCTAATCTAAATCTAGAAATCTAAATAGGAACAAAATATTTTGTGGAACCACATTCATTTGACTATTTGTTTTAAACACATCACAGTGTACTAAGTTTAAAGTTTAGCTTAAAAAGACAAGAATTGCAAAGGAAAAGAAGGTGTGGAATAGTGTGACATTGACGGAGGGCCTACCCACACAGAGATCCCAGGTATATGTTTTAAAAAATTTCATTATACAGTTCCCTTGCTCAAAAAAATTAAATAATCAAACAGAAACTAAATACTATCTCAGTGGAAAGAATATTTCCTACTATAAATAGAATGTAGACTCCTAGAGGACAGGGACTGTTTCTCTTTTAATCTAGAAGGTGGCAAAATTGACTACCTAACTCACCAGCTAAGTGCTACTACTTGCACAGAACAAAAGCTAGTTATTGCTTCACAGTTTACAAGAATGCTGGGAAAGATATACAAGAAGTAAAACACACATCTTTATAGCAGAAAGTGTTAACAATAAATGTAGTAAGAATTTAGAGAAGGTAGAGAGAGCCATAGACTAGGAGCATTAAGGAAGTCTTCAAATGACTTCTCAATGCCTACAGGATAAAATCCTGCCCTGCATGAAATCACTCGCCTCATCCAACCTATCCAATCACCTATTCAAAAAAGAATCATTCCTAGTCAGTCTCCTTACTAAGCATTTTAAGACTCTGCTTTCTCTATATTTTCTTCTAAAATTCCTTTCCTCTTCTCCCTTTACCTAACCCACACCATCCCCTCCTTCAAGGCTATTTAATCTTATTTCCTCTAACTGTAGGAATTGTACAGTTTTATATAAAAATATTCTGCCCGAACAGCATAATGTAGAGATAAGTAAATATATAGCCATGTAGAGACAGCTATATGCACGTTGGCATATATAACCATTATACACACACACACACACACAGTGATTTTTCTAGTTTTTTATATATATATATATATATATATACTGCCCAACCCAAATTGTCACAGGATTTAGTTTGGAAGATGACCATTCGCGGTCTGTTCTGTTTAATCACTGAATCACAGATAATTACGCAAAATTAGCAAATAATCCATTACTAAACAGCAAGGTTGTTTCAAGAGCAGATCACCTCATCAGACATGAAACCATTCCTAAGTGACCTGCTATACAGGACTTCATAGTTAAGTTTATAAGGGAAAAGGATGAAAATTCTGCCAACACAAGTAATCAATATCACTTGTAAGGGAGATTAATGCCAATGTCAGAACCGCAGAATTCGCTTTACTTGAGTGCAGACGCTCAGTTCCTATTATCCTCATTGCTCCGTTCTGCGTACAATTGTCCAGAATTACAGTGCAATGGGACTGCAACATAAACAAGAAACATATTAACATACACAGGCACGCCCCCAACCAGTCTCTCCCAACCAAGATCCTGTCACTCAGGCCTCCTACGTTCGGCAGCAGTTTGGCACGGAAGCCGAGAACAGCAGGAACTGCGGCTGAGCAGAAAGAATTGCGAGCGCCCTCCGCCGACCACAGAAGAAAGCGGAGCCGGGGCGCAGTGGGATCAGGCTCGATACAAAGAGACCAGGGAAACAGCTGATTGCGAGGCACGTGACTAAGCAGGAGCCAATCAAAAAGAAGCCCGAGTAAGGTTTAGAGAACGAGACTCGGGGACCTCCTCCAGCACAACAAATACAGGCAGGAAACAGCTGAGCTAGGCAGAGCAGTCCAGCGTAACCTCGGGAGGGGGAAGGGACGGCGGCAGAGCCGCAGTGGAGGCTGGGCTGGGTGGGCAGCCAAGAACCACCAGAAGCACACACAGATGGGTCCCCAGCACGCCCTGCAGTGACACAAGCCCCCCACCTCCCATTAGGTTGAGACCAAAGTTGCCTTCAATCTACTCATGAGGGCAGCCACAATTGTCCTCGTATCTTAAGATAAGTTACTAAAGAGAAACGGTGACCCTTGGGTCACCCCACGCCGGGACACAGTGCTTGGCCCAGGAGAGGATTCTTGCAAGTGGGTGACACAACTCTGGGGACCACGAAAGAAATGACATATAAACAGGCATTAATAAGGTAGTAAGAGGGGAAAAGTTGCTGCTCTGTCACGATGCAGTTTGTACAACCGTTTTAAGGGGAATAACTCCTGGGTGGGAGTTGTAGGGACCTATTCCACTTAAGGGAAAACCTCTAGGCCGGGGATGGGATGGGGTCTGAACGCTGTGGGAACAGGGAGACAATCAGGCCCTTTCTTTAATGGGAACTGGAGGGCAGCTGAGGCTGTTACGGCCGTCAAGGCTGGGTCTGGGGGGGCAGTGCGAGGTCTAATCTCTGGTACCTTAAGGAAAAGGGACCGTGATGGGTTAATGCAGAGATTGGGGAGGAGGACAAGAAAGTGATGGGAAGGTTCAAGTAGAATAGATTTGGGGGTTCAAGTTCTGGGAAGGAGTTAGAGCTGTGTTGGAAGTTGGAGTTGTTTGAGAACTGGGGACCGAGTTGTACAGAGGGGGAGGGAAGGTGAGTTGTGGCTGGAGGGGGGAAGCAGGAGGCTGAGTTGTGGAGAGCTGGCTGGGAAAGAGGTCAGGGGACTCCAGGCTAAACAGTGGTTGGTCTGGAAGAGGGGGTCTGGTTTGAGTTGTGACTGGGGGAGGGGCGTCCAGGCAGAACCGAAGATGGGGGAGGGGCGTCCAGGCCGAGAAGTGGCTGGGCTGGGGGAAGGGGTCCAGGCTGAGCTAGGGCTGAGCGGAGAAGAGGTGTCTAGGCTGAGCTATGTCTAGGGGGGGAGGGGCCCCGGTTATGGTGCGGGCCTCGCCCGGGCCCGTCTCCTCTTCATTCCCGCAGTGTTCAGTCTGCTGCCGCCGCCGCTTCCTCGGCAGGCCTAAGAGTGCTTTTTCCCCCGGTTGCTCCTGTGGCTGTGCCTACGGAGCCCGTGAGAAGGGGGGAGGGAAAGCAGACGGTGGCGGCCGCGCAGACCCCAGGAGGCAGTTCCTCCTGTTCGATGCTTGGCCCCTAGCCCCTCCACACCGCCAGGCCCAGAGAGTTCCCACATTACTCGGCTGCGCCCTGGCCAGAGACCCGGACTTACCTCGAGCGGCCTGGCCGTAGAGTCGGTCCGCGGCAGCGGCGGAGGCGGCTGTTGCTTCCTCAGCTGAGGTAAAGCGCCTTGGCCGCTCCCGTCTCTCGGTCTCAGTCGGCCCCAGCCTTGGCCCCGCCTCCCAGTGGCCCGGCCTTGGGTGTCAATCACCCAGAGTGGCCCCGCCCCTCACCCGTCCGGTTCTCCGGTTGGCCTAGGCCACCTACTCTCATGGGCCCCGCCCCTTCTTCGGGGCCCCGCCCCTCCTTAATACCCTCCCCACCCCCAACCCCCCTGCAATGGGGCCCACCCCTCCCTTAGCTGTCCCTGGGCAAGCCAGTTCCTCGAGACTTGCCCCGCCTCTGACCCTTTCTCCCTTTCCTTCCTAACCAATCCCGATGAATAGCTCCTCCCCTTCCTCCTGGACAGCCTATGTGGCGCTCTTCAGGAACCACCCACCTCCCAGCTGAGCGCACACAACATAGCAGCCACGTGAGTGAGTTTCTTAAAGAGGAAGGCGTCTTAAAGGAGTCCGTCCTGCGCGAATCAGGCTTCGGCTGCTGTTATCTTTCCCCCTGCTCCCTAGGTCGGGGCCTAGGCCTAGAGATTAGGTTGGATGCGCCCGGAGCAACTTCGGGGAAGGAAGCTCTTTGTGTGGAGGTAAAGAAATGGAAGTGGTGACTTTTCTAAAAGCATAACAAATAGCCTGTGCCGCGTGTCTGAGCCATCCTTTTGCCCGAAGCTGCGAAAACTTCCTGGCTGGCCAGTTTGTCTGTCACGCGCCTCACTTCTCAGAGACTTTGAACCCGGAAAGACGCCGCTAGGGCTGGTCCCTCAGCAAAATTATAGAGCAGACATTTCCAGCGCGTCCCGGCGCGTGCGGTCCGCGCCGTCCGCGCGGTCAGGTGTCCATTGGCGGAGCGGTAGGGGCGCCCCCAGTGCTTTCGCGGCGGGGTTAGCGGCGGGGTCGCTTATGTTTTGTGACCGTCGTTACTGTTAGCCTCCGGTCCTTGGCCTCCTTCACTGAAGGGTGCAGGATCTCCGAGGGGTCAAGCCGCTCTCCGCCTCGCGAATTTGTCCGAGCGCCAATAACCGCGGCTGGGAAAGCGCCGGAGCCGCCGCGTCCTACATCACCCGGGGGAAGCCTGCCGTACTTCCTGCGGCCCGGACTACAACTTAGTCAGGGGCCGCACGCCGTGGGAGTCTGTAAACGCTGTGGAGTTCTCTGAGCACCTTCCGGTGTCCAACTCGAGCAGTTTATCATTCAATAAGTGTTTCCTCAGGGCTCCTCTGGGAACGTAATCTGCTGACTTCTGCACGCAGGGCTGCTGCTCTACCAATTCCAGACGAGGATTACATCCTGAAAAGACGTGTCCGGAGCAAGCAGTGACTTTTTTTTGTCATAGACGCCTTCGGAAGTTTGATGAAGCCTACGGATCCCATACCGAAACAGCGCTTTTAAGTCAAGAAATGCTAAATTTCAGTGAAAAGTTAGTGAACATAAAGGTGCCATTTTTCACCTGTCCAAGTTCATAGACTCCCTGAAATCTAAGTAAGATCTCCCTGGTCCCAAGGTGTGCCTTAACCAAAAGAACGCTCTTAACGAGCCACAAGCGTCATCCAAGTGCTTATTATGAAACGAGCCTTAGAGAGGCAGTGTTTACGGCATGTAAGACATCTTGTAAACTACATAAACGTGAGCTAGTATTCTTAATCCTGAAGAGTTTAGTACATTTAAATGTACATTACATTAATTTCAATAAAAATGTTACAGATTAATCTTGTACTTTCTGCCTTCCTAGAGTTTTAAAATGCCCCGAGGTTACCGCATGGGCGCTGTACCCAATGTATTAATTTACAGATGAGTATTCATTCGAGAGATTTTGTTTATTAGCATGTGAATATCACCGTATTAAGTACTGTGGAAACAAGGAGGAGGAAGAGGAAAAGAGCTCCTGCCTTTAGTAGCTGACCACCTAATTGGGTAAACCCATCAGTCATAACTTGATTCATATTCATGAAAATTAAACAGGCTGAGTTAAATAACACTACGAAGAAAGGATAGAGCACGTCAAAAGACCAGGTGATAAATGTTAGGAACAATCAGTGTCATGCACTCAGCCCACCGATATCACGGTGGGCTGGGCGGCCAGGGAAGCCTCTGACTGAGGTAGGGTTTAAGCCAAGGCTGAGGCCTTCCCAAGGCCTTAGGAACTTTTTAAGGCAGACTAGAATTGAATAGGAGACTGGAAGAAGCAGACACATACAGTTAAAAAACAGCATCTACAAAAGCACAGATGTGAAAATGTAAACATCTGGAAGACAAATGTTGGAGACCAAGCTCTACCACCACCAGGCTGCAAAACCTCTGTGCTCCCTTCTGCTGTTGTAGCTCGATAGCAGTAGAATCACAGTGAATTGGCAACAGGGCCCCTGGATTCAAATACTGATTTTGCTATTTACAATCTGTGTAATTTTAAGCAAGTCACTTATCTTCTGGGCCTTAGTTTCATCAATGAGGTATCAGACTAACTCTTTTTTTTTTTTTTTTTTTTGTTTTGTTTTTTTTTAATGCCTTTGTTTTCAAAGCAGATGCATAAATAATTTGCAAAATTCACCCTTGCAAAATCTTATGTTCCAAATTTTTTCTCCCTTTCCTCCCAACCCCTCCCCTAGACAGCAAGTCATCCAGTGTATGTTAAAGATGTGCAATTCTTCTATACATTTTCTACAATTATCATGCTGCACAAGAAAAATCAGATCAAAAAGTAAAAAAAAAAAAAATGAGAAAGAAAACAAAATGCAAGCAAACTACAACAAAAGTGAAAATATTATGTGGTGATCTATACTCAGTGCTCAGTCCTCTCTCTGGATGATGGCTTTTTCCATCACAAGACCATTGGAACTGACCTGAATTACCTCATTGTTGAAAAAAGCTACATCCACCAGAATTGATAATCACATAATCTTGTTGCTGGGCGCAATATTCTCTTGGTTCTAACTCATTTCACTCAGCATCAGTTCATGTTAAGTCTCTCTGTATTCATCCTGTTGATCATTTCTTATCGGACAATAATATTCCATAACATTCATATACCATAACTTATTCAGCCATTCCCCAATCGATGGGCATTCATTCACTTTCCAGTTCCTCTCTACCACAAAAAGGGCTGCCACAAACATTTTTGCACATGTGGGTCCTTTTCCTTTATTATACTCTCTTTGGGATATAAGCCCAATAGAAACATTGCTGTCTCAAAGGGTATGCACAGTTTGATAGCTCTTTGGGCATAGTTCTATATTGCTCTTCAGCATGATGAGATCAGATTGCAATTCCACGAAAAATGTATTAGTGCCCCAGTTCTACTCCAACATTCATCATTATCTTTTCCTGTCATCTTAACCAATCTGTTTTTGTATAATGCTATCTCAGAGTTGTCTAAATTTGAATTTCTCTGCTCAATAGTGATTTAAAGCATTTTTTCATGTAACTAGAAATGGCTTTAATTTCTTTATCTGAAAATTCAGACTAACTCTCTAAGGTACCTTACCTTTAGCTCTAAATTCTCTGACTCTGTGAACTACCCAACATATATACTATTTTCCATTAAAATAGATTAATTGCTTTTCTCAAACCCATTCCTTGTTCTGTGGCCCACTTTGCTTTTATATTTCTCTTTTCCCAAAATAAGGGCCATTTCATCCTGTTGAAATTTACGTATTCTTTCAGATTCTATTCAAATAACACATATTATAAAACCATCTCTGATTCTTCCTTTGCCCAAAGTGACTTTGGAGCCTTTTTTTGAACTTCTGTGGCATTTTCTTTCTGCTTCTCTTGGGATGCTTATCATGTTTTCCTTTCTTTATAAAGTCATTTTTTTATTCTTCTATACTTAAATGGCAAATGCGTTGAGGGTAGGGTCAGAACCACACATAGAAAGTAGCAGGAATTCACTAAACATGTTCAAAGAAAAGGCTCTATTACCATTTCCTCTACTGATACCACTTAACTATGAACAAGAGCAGGGCTTACCTCTTTGCCCAAGAAATTTTTATGCAATTCAGGGTGCATAGGCATATAAAATATTTATGAAAATCAAACATTTACTAATAATAAATCATAATTTTGCACCTCCCATATTCACTTATGGGAGCTTGCATGTGGTCGCAACTCATAATTTAATTAGATTTGATCTATAGAATTGATTCCATCCTAAGAGATTATTCCAACCTGTAGGCTGAAGAATACACAAATATATCAAGATAAAAGAAACCACCAATAGTGGACTAAAATTGTTTTAGGATAAAAATTCTCAACTAATTGATTTGTACAGATTTAAAAATATTATTCAAAAGCAGAGTTGGAAGGGACCCTGGGGTTAAGGCAGTCCTTTCATTTCAGATTTGAGGGAGTTGAAACTCAAAGATACCGTGTGTGTGTATACATGTATACACACACACACACACACACACACACACACACACACACACACACACATATACACACACATATAATGTGCCCAAGGTTAGAGCTTGGACAAGGAAGGGCACAGATCTAGGTATCCTATCTCCTACTCTTTTTGCTATCCTATAGTTGTCTGTAATAGAGAGAGAGAGAGAGAGAGAAACAGAGACAGAGAGACAGAGAGAAAGGAAGGAAAGAAAGAAAGAGAAGAAGGGAGGGAGAGGAGGGAAGGAGGAAGAAGGAAAAGTAAAAAGAAAAAAAATTGGTACAATGTTTAGGTGAGTAACTATATGACACTTAGTCTTCCTCTGTAGAAAATGGAAAAATAATTAGAGGAAAATTCTCAGAAGTACTGACTCCTAATAAATAATTTACACAGAAATTTAGATGTTCCATCAGTCTCTTCAATTTATGAGTTGGTTCAAAACCGGATTCATCTTTCCCAGTACTTTCTGCTTTAGTATATCTGTCTGTGTCACTACCATACAATTCAACTTTGAAATCTTGTAGTTACCTTACTTCTTCACTCTCTGTCATTTCATTCATATTGAGACTGTTATGCTTCCAATTCCACTATACCTCTCAGATCTGTCTTCCCTTCTCTATTCCTGTAGCTTCTATTTTTTGCAAGTTTGGCTGAGAGGTGAACAATGGCAGTTATAGTACTGAGAATGTATTCCTTCCACCAAAGATTTGAATATGTATATAAGTACATATGTATACGTATATATGTGCATATATATGTATATACACATCAGTACTTTAAAAACTATAATTTCACTGGTGTAAGTTGTTCCTCCACTGATACAGATCACAACTTACTTGGAAATGATCTTCAAGATTTGTTTTGCCTGAAAAATCTATACTCCTGATGCTGGTGCTCAGATGACAGAGAACAACCCCATTATTCAACCAGTATTCAAAGTCTTTCAATATTGATAATATCTGCCAGAGCCTGCTCCTTGGGCTCAAGAGCCCAGCATCCTCTTCACTGAAACAGTTATTTGTGGGTCTTTTCTCACTCCACAAAGCATTTGTGTTGCTTAGCTCTTCTCAGTTCCTGAGTGGCAGTCTACTAAGTACTTGGCAGACAGAGAATTTACACCTTACATCTATTTTAGATGATAACTGGGAAAGGGACTCACAAAATGAGTTTCAGATGAACTGTGTTACCTTTGTTTAAGATTTATCCTCAAATATCAAGTGGAGACCCTCTGTAATCTTCCACAGAAGCTGCATGTTAGCTTGACTCTGGATGTCACAAGGGTCATTTCAGTCAAGGTCTCTGTGTGAAAATAACTGCTGCTTTTTTGGAAATATATAGAATAATAATAATTTTCTAAAAGGCTTGCATTAATCAGTCACAGATACCCAGCCATTAAGCACCCTGATATCTTAATCCTCTCAATGTCTAAATTCCCTATATCTACCAATTACATTGATGTATCTTGATCAGAAGCATCTTGCTGGACATCCTGTCAGTATTGCTCTCTCAATTAAAAGTTTTTTATCTTAAATTATCTTAAATACAGCTTATCTGTAATGTATAGTGTATTGCCCACTGGTACCCCAAGGGACTAGATCTGCCCCAAAGATATGAGGCTGGAGGAATTTTTTATACTTTTATGATCCTTATCTCCCCACTATTCTGAGTATGTCAGCCTTCATCAAAACACAAATAAATACCAAATATATGTTCTAGAACTGCCTCAGAATGAATATGTGAGGTTTGCCTTAGCAGACTAAAGAAATAGCTGTTCTGCCTCAAATGAAGCCCTACATTTGGTTTTGGAGATGTGAGAAGAAAACCTAACCTAATCCAGACAGTTAGGCAATCTGGCAAAAAAGAAGGAAAGCCATAATCAAAGAACGGGATCCATAACACCGTGCTGTCATGCCTTTAACACAGCAACACTGGCATTATTATGTCACTCCAATAACACAACACGGTGACAATAACATGCCACCATCACGAGGCCACTGCCCCAACATGTCAACTATAGGCCAAAATCACGAGGTTCCTCCAACAACTCCATGCACATACCAACAACACGAGGTCACTCTGATATACCAACAACATGCTAACAACACACCAGCATCATGACATCCCTCAAGGCCCGCCAACAGCATGCCAACATGTCAGTCCACCATTATACCGACCACATAGTAACATACCAACCACATATCACTAACACACCAGCATACCACAAACACACCAAGAAGAGGATGGCCCCAAAGTGTCGTGCCAATAACATGCCTGCATCAGCACATCACTCCAAGAACAAACTAATAACGGGCAATAACACGTCACTATCAAAAGTTCAGCTGAAACCTGTTCTGTTAGGCCCTTTCAGCAATCCTTGAAATAAGTGTAAGATCTGGGGAGGGGTGGCTGACTAAGGCAAGTCTTTTTTTTGGGAGGGGGAATGGGATGGACATTTTGTATCTTGCAAGAAAGCAGCAATTGTTCTCCCCCGGGACCTTTGAGAGAGAGGAGTCATTTTACATGGGTGGGCCCAACTAGGCCAATTCCTTGTTGGCTTTATTGCTTTTGCAGCTTCAAACTTGAAATTTAGAGGCCTAGAGTGATAGGAAGCTTGCATTCTTCTGTGGGGGTTCAAATCATTCACAGGTAAGTACCTGCTGGAGAAAACAAACAAAAGTAATTTGGGATGTGTAAGGAATAAAGTAATCTCATGACTTTCTAAAAAGCCAAAGGCAAGCTTTATTATCTTGTGAACCCCATGTTTTATTATACTGAACTACTAGTGTTTAACATATATGTATATGTGTGTATACATATGCACACACATGTCTATATATCATATATAACATATGTACATATTTTTAAGGTACCAAAGTAATGGATGCTTATGATGAAGCCTTCAGAAATGTAAGCATAATGTTTATTTCAGTTCATGTATAAGTAATTCTTTTTTCTTTTGACAAGATAAAACTTAAAAAAAGAAACCATATAAATATTTAGTGACTGAGGTATGATTTTTAAAAAAGTACTATTGATTTCACATAAAAAGTTTGAGGAGTTGTGAATTTGTAAGCAAAACATGAATCTCCAAGAGTCAGGAGGATCCTATTTAATGTATAAGATAGAAGGAAGAAGAACTGATAGATAGAAAAACTTGCACAGTAGCTTAAGGAAGAGAACTGAAGACATTGAATGAGGGCTTCAAAATTGCTCTGTCTCCTTAAGAGACAAAAGACATGATCCTTCTTTGTGAATTTGATTGTCACACAATTTTACCACTAATTTAATTTTGGTTTTAGGTGTCATAGGTACAAGGAACACCTTTCATTTATCTAGGATTTTAGAGGGGAGCCAAGGTTAGGACCAACAAAGTCTTTCATGGTGGAGGTATTCAAGGTTCTGATTGAACCCCTCCAATTTGAGGAGTGGGATAGTAATAGAGCTATGGTTGAACAATCATTGCTCAGTTGATGGTCAGATTTTCAATGTGAAAAAGCTAAGTTCAAAAGTTAGACAATAATCACTATAATAATATAATATAATATAATATGGCACAATATTATATTATATTATAATATATACTATAACATAAAATAATATAGTATAATAATATATTAATAATAACCTGGATATCCTCCATGAGAGTGACTCTCATGGAGGATATCCAGGGTAGTGTCAAATCAATTCAGTCATTCAATAAGCATTTAAATTACAAACGACATCACTGAGAGAGATAGAACACTAAAATGAGGTGGATTGGTCATGTATGAAGAGGTATGAATATTTCTCTGTTGGTATTCATACTAAGCTAGGAAATCTAGAAGAATCCTCTCGGGTACTGGGTAGATCCCTGTGGAAAATTTATAGAAGGCCAGGGTAAGAGTCATATGGAATGAGAAGTAATGAATAGATATTGATTCAAATCATTCAAGAGGATAGCCACTAAAACAATGGAATCAGAGACACATTAAACTCTTGAAGTATTTGTTAAAAAATAAAACTTCAGAGATGGTGACTTCTCTTTTACTGAAGATAAAGTGTTATGGAGTATTGGAAAGAACATGAGGTCAAGAAACTTGGATTCTAATTCTGGTTCTCATGTAAAATAATATAGAGGAAAAAGAAAAAAAGGACCCAGGGCAGAACCCAAGACTACTCAAGATTAAGGCATGATCTGGTTGGAGATCTACCAAAGAAGCCTGAGATGGAGCAGTTTAATGAGTAGTAGAGGAATCAGAAGAGAATAATGTCAAAAAATCTAGAGAAAAGTATCAAGAAGAAGAAGGTGATCCACAATGCCGAAGGCTACAAAAAGATCAAGTAGAATGAAGAATAAAAAAGACCACTAGATTTGGCAATTAAGAGATCATCAGCAACTTTGGAGAAAGAAGTTTGGATTGACTAATGGGGTTTGAAGCCAGATTATAGAGCCTTAAGAGAGTGAGGGAGATGGATGCCCCTATTGTGTCTAGCCTTCTCAAAGAGGTTAGCCATAAGAGGGAGGAAAGATATGGGATGCTAGCTAGCAAGGATGGTGTCAGGGAGAACAATCAGAAAGTTATAGCAGTTATTAGGGTTTTTGAAGGATGAGGGAAATAGGGCCATGTTTAAAGGTAATAGGAAAGCCAATAGATACAAAGTTTTTAAGGATAAATGAGAGAGTGGGGATGATAGCATGGATGAACCATTAGAGAAGAGAAAATGGAATGGGATTACTTATGCAAAAAGAGAGGTTTATTTTAACAAGAAGGAGGACCACCTCTTCATATGACATAGGGTTGAAGGAGGAGATAGTTTCAGAAAGTATCTGAGTGATGTGAGATAAGGAAAAGGAGAAAAAGAATATCCTTAATTTTTCAGTAAAGTATGAGTCAAAGTTCTCAGCTGAGAGTATGAGGGGGAATTTGAGGAGGGACAAAAAGCTGCTTTGAGAATCGGACAGTGACTTAAGAAGGCGTAAAAGGATTGTCTGGTAACAATGAAGACCCAGTTGAAGTTATATAACATGTATTTATAGTAGACCTAGTCAGCATAGTTTCATGATTTTCTTCAGCTTTATTCACTTGCATGTGTGGATGGAAGGCAGTAGATAGTGGGAATCCCACCAGAAATTTGGCAGGAGTAGATCATTGATAGAATAAGAGGGCAAAGACTCAAGATAATAGGACAGTGTAGAGTTGGACTAGGTCACCAAGGGATCATTATTGGGAAAGGGGGAGAGTGTAGTTAATATAAGGGTGTGGGTCAGTGAGAGAATTGAGGGATGGAGGCATTGGGGATCAGGGTGTCAATAAAGAAGGCAGAAGAAGAGGAACAACAATGGATTGCGAACAGAAGATAATTTCAGAATTCACGAACATGGACGTAGAATAATTGTGGGTGATGGCAAGATCAAGGATTTGACTCTCTTTGTGTGTGACTGAGGTAAAATAGAAGAGTGGTCATGTGAAAGGCATAAGTTGAGGTTAGAGTGTTTGAAGGACTATCAATATGTATATTGAAGCCCCATAGTTTGAGGATAGTTTTAGGAGAGAAAAACTGTGAGCCAGGCACTGAAATTATTGAAGAAAGATCAGAAGTGTCCTAGAGACCAGAGGACTGTAACTATGAGAATTTAACTAGGTATTAGCTATGGAATTTGTGAACCTCAAAGGAGGAGAAGTTACTGAATTATACTGGTAGAGAGAAAACCTGGGAGAGACAGTGGAGAGTGAGGAGTAGTCCAACTCCTCCATCTGGACCAGTGGGTCAGGGAGTTGGAGATGAGTGAAAGAGCAACCTGTGTTGTCAGGAAGGATCCTGCCTTAATGAGAGCTAGAAAGTGGAAGCAGGCAGTGGAGGACAGAGCATACACCTTTAGTAAATGGGAGGGGGGTTAGAATTAGTCATGGGGAGAGTTTAACCAGGGGAGAGTTTGTTAATCATTGAGGAAAGAGTTTAAATAGAATTTCAGTGTTCACAGAAGTTTGGCTGTGAATCTCTCCTTATAAGGGCCTAATACTTCAAACAAAAGAGTAAATACTTGGGGCTGCAGGAATATTGTTAATTCTCCTTCTCCCTATTAGGACTGGATTCTTGATGGAAGGTTCTTTCTCCTCTACTTCTCTTGAAGGGAGCTATGTGGTGAAGGGAAGGGAACAGAAAGGAACAAGTATTTATATCATGCCTACTACATGTCTGTCATAGTGTGAAATACTTTTTATAAATACTATTGTTTGGTCTGAAGTAGGTGCCTTTATCATCCCCAGTTATAATTGAAGAGATTGAAATGAACAGAAGTTCATTGACTTGTCCAGAGTCACACAACTAGTGTCTATGGTAGGATTTGAAATCAGGTCTTCCTGACTCCAAGCCCAGGGCTCTCTCCACTAAACCAATGGAATGGTATTTCCGAGCCTCATATAGAAGAGACAGGGGACCCTGCCAGGGGGAAGAGAATCCTCTATCCTTACCTTAAGGGGAGTTCACTACAGCTTGATGACTTTTCTTCCCCAGGAAGGCTGACAACTAGGTAAGAGATGTGGCTCAATGGAATATTGTTTCTTCTTTTCTCCCAGAAATCAGCCTTCCTAGCCTTGACTAAAACTTCAGTTATATGTTTTGTTTTCTTTCCACACCAGGAAAAGAAATGTAAGAGAATGAATGGATGAGTGGTGACACTATATGTAAGGGCCCTTTAAATGGGCGGACACAGTGCATCGGGAGATTGAGGCCCAGAAATAATTTCTGTGGATATTAGGACTGCCCTTGGGCGGGATCCTGGCCATATTGAGATAGCTTCGTAATGGGTGACTCTCTCGCTGATTGGCTGTGTGTGTGACCTCACAGGCCCTATGTAAGCCCACTGCAGGCAGCAACCGCCCTCTTTAACCTCATGCTGTTCACCCTGGCTCCCCAGCCTGGGTGGCCAAGCCAAGATGGGTAGCCAAAAGAGGTAAGGGTTTTGGTAGTGAACATGTGGGTCTTCTGACCAGGTGTTCACTCGGGAACCAACAAGTCAGGGCATCAGTCAGGGCATTATATGAGTAAGTATAATAAAGGCTTTTAAGATTACACGTGGTTGTTCTTGAGTGCGCTACCGGTTATTAAGCTATAGATTCAAGAGATTGTGGCCAGAGACCTCAGAAGGCCTCAGAGGAGGCGAGCCGGGTAGAACTCACACTGCAAAGGACAGTGGTCAAAGGTACTCTGGTGGGTCTAGGACAGACTAGTAATTGTAACTGCCAGGAGAGCACGTTACAAATGGCGCCCAACGTGGTGGATGCATCAGGAATTATCAGGTTTTGAAAATATTTAATATTCAGAATTAAGATTCTGAAAGATCCGGTAGAAACGCCACTTAAGAGGGAAGACAGAGAAGCAATATGGACCCAGGTAACTCTGGGATCAGGCTCAAGGACACAGCTGAACATAATGCTTATATCAAGAGGTTAAAGAGCCAGATGGAAGATCTTTTAACAAAGATCACCACTGAAGAACAGCAGGAAGCTTGTAATCAAGCTCCCAGAAGGCTATCCCCACACCTATTAGATATAGCTCGGAGAGGGAGCAACCTAGAGCTAATGCGTATGTATGACAGTATAGAGTATAAAATGCCACAGCAAGAGTTGCTGGAATTGCAGGTTAAACTACAGATGGAGATAGAGAAAGAAGAAAAAGCTAGGTTACTACAGATAGAACAGGAAGAGTTCAAACCAGTGGCTGAAACTAAGGAAGGAAATAAAGGAACCACATGGACTAAAGTTGTAGAAATTCTTCTTAGCATTTTGTTGGTTTACCTCCTGCATTGTTGTTTTAAGGAATTTATCCATTACTCTTCCATTGAGAAGAAGTTTAGTTCTTTTTATGTGCAAAGCTCAGGTTTGATTTGGAATCAGCCTTTGGGGGATTTTCCGATTCTTCTTCCCTCTGCCTCACCTTCTTGGGCCAAGGGAGAAGGGGGAGGAGGAAAAGGAAGGGCGATAATACTATCAGCACTGCCCATTAATCCATTCAAAACTCCTGTGTCTTCATTTCAAAGGACAGGAGTAGGCTTTATGCCCCAAGGCAAAAAGGAATTGTGGGGTATTGAGTATAATCAGAAAAGTTTTAAAAATACAGTTCAGTTAATTTCTAAGAAACCTTACAGGGACAAGACCTTGCAGTTAGAGAGAGTGGAGTTTTATACTTGTAAAACTGCTAGGATCGTCTTTGGAGAGTTGGAACTCCTCTTTTATTACCTCGTGGATTTTCCACTTCCACAGGTGAGCTTGATTTCCCAACCCCCTACGGGTACTTATAAAACAGTGTTTATGTTTAGAATGGGTTGGAAAATTGTTGTTTTAATCACTAGAATAAATAGACAGTGTGTGATCTTTGACCCAGGAGGAAAAGTAATATCAGATTTATTGATTCACACTCCTGGAGTACAATTCGGTATCAGAAATTCAAACTTTGATTTTTAGGCAAAAGAATTCAGGGATATAGCCGAGTGTTCTAGTAAAGTCATTACTGCACAGACTATCCCCAAGATCTTCTCTTCTAAACAAGAGAAGGGAATTTTGGGATATGTGATTGCTTACAATTTTTAAATTTTGATTTTACATTTTAAAACATTTTTGATTTTACATCTTCAAAGTATTTTGATTTTACATTTTAAAGTTATTTTGGTTTTATATTTTTAATCTATTTCGGTTTTACACTTTTAAATTATTTTGGTTTTACATTTTTAAATTCTTTGCATTTTACCTTAGCAATGCACTTCGGGCATACACAGAAAGTGCAGCTAAGTGACAGACTGACTTTTGTCTGGCTTGTTAATCTTTTTGACAACAACTTTGTTTCCACTGTGATGTGGAAAGGCCTGGATGGCATTTGGAAAGGCCCAAGTTGGGCCCCAGGGACATTCCTTCCTAGGTGCAGATCCAGCAGCAGAGTTCATCCCCACCAGAGACATTTGTAACCTGGGGATCCAAGAGAAGGACCAGACAACAGTCCAGAGAGACCAGCCAGATGTCCGCAGCCCTTCAGACGCTGATGGCAGCGATGCCCCTCCTGACCGTGACCAGAGACACCAGACACAGTTCCAGTGTTGCAGCTGAAATGGACTGTTTTGGGTGATACGCAATATAAAGACTGTAAATGGACAATGGGCCTGCTTGCTTCTCCCGTGGCCACTTGCCATATGGTGGCCTGGGAAGAGGCTTTGCCCTATGCTTTCTATTGAAGGACTATGCTTTTAAATTAGTGGGTGAAAAACCAACACACCCACCTGCCGTTGTTATTGAGACAATGTTACTGGACATGACTTTGCTTATGTGCACCTGTGAAACTAGAATTGCTCTAGGATTGTGAAAAGTGCAATAGAGAATTGTGATAAGCTAGAATTGCTCTAGAATTGTGAAAAGTGTAATAGAGAATTGTGATAAGCTAGAATTGCTCTAGGATTGTGAAAATGCAATTGAGAATTGTGATAAGCTAGAATTGTTCTAGGAGTATGAAAAGTGCAACAGAAAATTGTAAGAAACTAGAATTGGTCTAGAACTGTGATAAATGTAACTAGAATTGTGACAACCTACCTACTGATATTTGTTAACTAGAATTGTGATGTTTTACCTTGTTGACTTCCCACCTCAGTGTTGACATCCTACCTCATTGGCATCCAAT
The DNA here is from genome assembly GCF_048593235.1 of Sminthopsis crassicaudata. Taxonomy (NCBI): domain Eukaryota; kingdom Metazoa; phylum Chordata; class Mammalia; order Dasyuromorphia; family Dasyuridae; genus Sminthopsis; species Sminthopsis crassicaudata. The sequence goes on from NC_133618.1 coordinate 222,363,635, forward strand.
CTCTTTGGCCTATTATCTCGAGTATGACTTTGATGAATGGGTTGAACATTTGGGCCACTGTTGAGCCTGGTTCTCATTGTCATACTTCTGTTTACTGATTTGCTGCTTTGTACCTCCTTGGGCATAACACTCTGTCATCTCATGGATCAAGTGAACTATAGCTGGTGCTAAAAGTTTAGCTTGATGAGATGTGCGGTTCCCGCAAAACAAGAGAAAGGGAATTGTAAGGGCCCTTTAAATGGGCGGACACAGTGCATCGGGAGATTGAGGCCCAGAAATAATTTCTGTGGATATTAGGACTGCCCTTGGGCGGGATCCTGGCCATTTTGAGATAGCTTCGTAATGGGTGACTCTCTCGCTGATTGGCTGTGTGTGTGACCTCACAGGCCCTATGTAAGCCCACTGCAGGCAGCAACCGCCCTCTTTAACCTCATGCTGTTCACCCTGGCTCCCCAGCCTGGGTGGCCAAGCCAAGATGGGTAGCCAAAAGAGGTAAGGGTTTTGGTAGTGAACACGTGGGTCTTCTGACCAGGTGTTCACTCGGGAACCAACAAGTCAGGGCATCAGTCAGGGCATTATATGAGTAGGTATAATAAAGGCTTTTAAGATTACACGTGGTTGTTCTTGAGTGCGCTACCGGTTATTAAGCTATAGATTCAAGAGATTGTGGCCAGAGACCTTAGAAGGCCTCAGAGGAGGCGAGCCGGGTAGAGCTCACACTGCAAAGGACAGTGGTCAAAGGTGCTCTGGTGGGTCTAGGACAGAATAGTAATTGTAACTGCCAGGAGAGCACGCTACAACTATAGACAGAATTAGCAAAACCAAAATAAGAACCTACCTAGTCTTCAGTTTCTTCATCTATGAAGTTGTGTGTGTGTGTGTGTGTGTGTGTGTGTGTGTGTGTGTGTGTGTGTTGTTGAATGGATGATCTGTGAAGTCTCTTGTAACTCTAACATTCTATGACCAAGCATTCTGCTCCATATATGGAGTGTCTATTCTGCACATGATTCAGTGAGATAAATATTTAAGAATTTGACAGCTTTGTTGGCTATGTTTGGGCAAAAGATGATTCAGTACAAACTATGACCATACTGTGATAGTCACTAGTTTTGTTATCATTTGCTGGACAAAGAGTAGTGCTCAGTCCAAGGTCCAAGTCTTGTCCAAGAAATTTGTTTTTGGGAGCAAGGAAAGGACCTCAGATGAAAAAATTATTAAAGAAGAGCAAAAAATTTAAGAGTTTATGTTGAAATCAGAATCTTTCATCAGGTGATAATATTGACATTTATTTCCAATCAATTTCCATTTTCATTTTATAGCCATATTAAAACAAAAGACAAAATTTCATAGAAAAATAAAACAAAGTTACATAGTTTAAGTTTAGAGTTTTGATTTGCAGACTAATTATAGTATTAATGCTGGAACTTTTCTTGGACAAAATATCTTCTTGAATTTGATTTCTTACTCCCTCTTTTAAACTCCTTCCTCTATGGATTCTGCTTTCAATCTAATCAAAGGTATACCATAATGTCTCTTTTTTTAGATTAAATAAGAAGATAGTCCCAACTTTCCCTTGATCAATAGTCAGTAAACATTAATTAAGAACTTACTATGTGCTAGGTAGGCTTTGTGCTAAGCCTGGAGATACAAACAGAAAGAAAAGCAGTCTCTATCCTTAATCTAATGGAGGAGGAAGACAACATGCAAAATGAAGCTGAAGAATGAGGGGTGAAGGTACCAGGCAAGGAGTTGACAGAGAAGTTCAAAGAAGTTTGAGAGCAGTATAACTGGGTAGGAAACATAATTATCTTAGTTTCTGGAACTAATGATCTCTTCCAAGAATTGTCTTCTATTTAAAGAAGGCTGATTAATTTGTTTTTTGATTTAAGTATGAGAGAGGACTTCCTGTCAGATTATTGCCAGATTTCTTAATGTTAGCTGAACTGTTAGTGCTATATTCTTTCATACTGATTTGCCTTTGGCTCTTTCTTTTTTCTTGCTTTTCTTATAGAATTGATGAACATTCAACATCCATAATTCTCACATCTTTTCCCTTCTTTCTTGTCCTTCTGGCATCACTTTAGGAGAGTCCTTATATCCCTTGTGAGGGATGTAGAAGACCCTTAACCAAAATTACTACTCAGAGATCATTCAGTAAAAAGCAGAAAAGTTGTTTATTGAAAACCTCCAGACGGTGAGCCGTCCCATCACAAGATAAGAAAGCGAAAGCTCTTGGTAGGAGAGCTAAAGAAGTAGTAAAATTACATAGCTTTTATACAAGAAATTACATCACAAATAAGAGAGCATTGAGAAGGGGAGGGGGAGACATCTAATTGGTTGTTGCTATTTGGAGAGATTGGAATGGAAGGTTTCTGTTTCACAGAAATCTCCTGATTTCTAGGAAACAGAAAATCAGGCCTTCAGGCTTAATTAAGCAGATAGTGGTCAAGCTAATAGACTAAATATCAATAAATGTCAAATACTGATAAATGTCATCAACTCAGGTTAAGTAAATATGTTTATAGCTGGCCAAGGTTCAAGTAAATATGAGCCTGCACATATTATACAGGTCATAGGAAACACAGAAATAATGAAAATAAAATACAGAAAAAGGATTTGCATATTCCTGTAAGTTCTTCACCTTATCTCTCTCTATTACACATACCCTCAAAAATCTTTTGTTCTAATGGGAGAGACACTATACCTATGGAAACACTGGGCAGGGAGGGGTATTTTAGCTTGGAAAGTTTCAGGGATGGTGCAGGGAACCACAGGGTAGTGGATTGGCATAAGCTTCCCAGTAGCAATGACAGTGTTAATTTGATTATAGTTCCATAACTGGAAAGGGGGGAACCAGGTATGCCAGGTATTCCACAATTTGATGCCATCCTGTTCCCTTTTTCCCTCAGGAAAAAAATATTTACTTTTTTGTTTTTGATAGATTAACAAAATTTGATAGAATTTACAAAAAAAATGTTTTTGATAGATTAACAAAATTCTACTACAAAATAAGGAATCTGGGTAGAGTCTTTTCATATCTCTTTTTGGGGACCAAGTTCATTCTTTGTAAGACAATGCTAAGAGTCTTAGAAGTGGTGCCTTTTAGATTAGGTCCAGCCCAGCTCTGATAGCCATTGTCACCTTGTGGAAGTAACTCTTGTGGGAAAAGGGCCAGCTCTCCCCACCTCAAGTGGGATAGAGGCAAGTCAGCCTTCATGAAGGATCCAGTCACCCTGGAGAGAAAAGAGACCAAACTGTGCTGATAAGTCAAGCCACCACCACCTCAACTACTACCCTCCTTCAGTTGTAAATGAAGGCTCAGAGCCCTAACTTCAAGAGCCTTGAGAGCAGCTGGGCCCCATCCCCTACACCCCATATCATTCACCTTGCTTCCACTCATCATTGAGAAGAAAAATCATTGTGCCAAAGAGGGTGATTTCCCTCACCACTACCACCGCCAAACTGCTGAACATTGCTAAGTCCTGAGAGTGGAAGGAAGGGCCTCCCAGATCAGTCCTGCTTCCAGCCCAAACCCCAGGAAGTGAGTCTGGCCTAATTCTGCTGGCACTAAAGTCTTGGCTTTTGAAGATAGGGGAGAGGCATTTCTTACCACCAAAGTCCTTGACACTGCTAAATAGTTTGACGTTAGAAATTTATATAATTTTAGCAGTGGAAATATTAAAAAGATGCATTACTTTTTTTTTTTCAGTTGCACTCTAAAGACAATAGGATCTTTTCATGTTTCTTTTTGCTGAAACCATCTGTATACATTATTTTCCCATATAAGCATGTGACCTTCTTGACAATATTTTTTCATTGTATCTTTAGAATTATACAGCGTGCTTTGCATATAGTCATCACTTAAATACTTTTTCATTATTCAAATTAGGAGTTTTTTCTTTTAAATGCACATGAATAAAGATATTTTACCTTTGAAAACAGATTGTATTGAAGGAGTCCTAAACCATCTTCTGATTTCACAAGATAATATCCTTGTGAAATGAAAACTCTATGTCACCCTTTGTTTTCTGTCTCCTTTAGTGGCCCCACTACCCAAAAACATCATTCCCAAACAAGGAGTTGATCAGTACAGGCCACTTTTCACTACAAACAAGCTAGCTACTCATTTTGTATTGACTTGCAAAATGTTGCTTAGACATTACACAACAGTATTTTTTTTCCTACTTTTAAAAATAATTTCACTTCTCTAAAGACATTACTTTCTGTGAAAGAATTAATTTGAACTCAGCCCCAAAACATTTCAGTGTCTCTTCAATAATGTCACCACAAAATTATGCATGAAGTTTCATTAAAATGTCTTACTATCTATCTGCTGGCTGCTACATTGGATGGTGGTTGAAGTGGGAATGAAATAATATAAATCAGAATTTATTGTGTGGCTCACACACTCCCTCTTATTTCTTTTATTTAAAGAAATTTCTATTTAAATTTAGCTTACTAAGAGAAGTTCACACATCTAATTTTGCCTTAAGCAAATTTGTTATTGCAGATAAGGTAGTCTGTTAGCTCTGGGCTGCAAATCAGAAAGCATTGTCAAGATTATAAACAATAAAAATCAGAGCTTTCAAAATAAATCTTAGAGAACTTTTCACTGAGCAAATATAACTTCAGTGTGTTACTCTTCTGTGGACACCAGTATTATTCTGTGTATGCTTCATATTTACTTTTCTGGGCTATGTTATATGACTCTAGTTAAGTATAAGCTCCTTCTTTTCTTTTCTTTTCTTTTCTTCTTTTTTTTTTTTTTTTGATTTTGCTTCTATCTTTAACTTCTAGCCTTATAGTTATCTATAATTATTATGGAGTTTTATACTCAGTAGTCATGTAAGTAACTGCTTACTGGAATGATTTAGAGCTTGGGACTATAGAGCTAGACTTAGAGAGATATCATGAAGTTCAATTATTTCATCTTAAAGATAAGGAAACTGAGGCCCAGGGAGGCTGAGTTTGCCAGGTCAAATTGATTGAGGGTAGAGTTTGGATTTTTTGTTCATATCTATCCCCTATATCTAGCACAGTGCCTTCCCAGAATGTATCTTTAATAGAAAATTAAAACAAATTGAATAAAATAAATTCTTCCTTGTAGATTTCTCAGAATGAATAGGAAGGAAGAATTATATCCCAATATCAGTCTTCCAGAATCCTCATTCAGCATTATATTTGGTATGAATTTTGTTGTCTTACAGTATTATCTTTATTGGCATTATTGTCTGTATTGTTTGCAGTGGTTTTATATATATACACACATATATGTTATATACAAATATACATGCATACATATATATGTTATTCTCCTAATTTTGTTTTCTTTTCCCTGAAACAATTCATAAAAAGCCTCCTCATGATTTTCTGAATTTCTTTTATTTGTTGTTTCTTATCGTTCAATGATATATGATAATATGAATATTCCATACTTTGTTCAGGCATTCTCCAGACAGTGGGAATACTTTCTCTTTTTTTCCTCCTTTTTAGAAATAGTAATTTATTTTCCCTAATTATATAGGAAGACAAATTTTAGCATGCATTTTAAAACTTTGAGTTCAAAACTTTCTTCCTCCTTCCTTAACCAATTTAGCATAGTAAGCAATTTGATACAGGTTATAGGTATATAATCATGAAAAAAAGTTTTCATATTAATGAGTTACATACTTTACCCCATGTTTTTACTATTATAAAAAGGATTCCATTAATATTGTGATATATAATTTTATATTTATTTATATATTTAGATAATTTTTCTATATGGAATATATAGAACTTTTTTCTCTATCATTATGCTCTTGTCAGTAGTTTAGTAACTTTTGTTGCTTAATTCCAAGTTGTTTAAGATGACAGGAACAAATAACGATGAATGTTGGAGGGGCTGTGGGAAAACTGGGAAACTGATGCATTGTTGGTGGAGTTGTGAAAGAATCCAACCATTCTGGAGAGCAATCTGGAATTATGCCCAAAAAGTTATCAAAATGTGCATACCCTTTGACCCAGCAGTGCTACTACTGGGCTTATACCCCAAGGGAATACTAAAGAAGGGAAAGGGACCTGTATGTGCCAAAATGTTTGTGGCAGCCCTTTTCATAGTGGCTAGAAGCTGGAAGATGAATGGATGTCTATCAATTGGAGAATGGTTGGGTAAATTATGGTATATGAATGTTATGGAATATTATTATTCTATAAGAAATGACCAACTGGAGGAATACAGAGAGGCTTGGAGAGACTTACATCAACTGATGCTGAGTGAAACGAGCAGAACTAGAGGATCACTATACACTTCAACAATGATACTGTATGAGGATGTATTCTGATGGAAGTGGATATCTTCAACATAGAGAAGAGCTAATCGAATTCCAATTGATCAATGATGGACAGAATCAGCTACATCCAGAAAAGGAACACTGGGAAATGAGTGTAAACTGTGAGCATTGTTTTTTGTTTTGTTTTGTTTTGTTTTTTTTGTTTTTGTTTTGTTTCTCTTCCCAGATTATTTTTACCTTGTGAATACAATCCTTCCTTTGCAACAACAACAACAGCAAAATTTGGTTCTGCACATATATATTGTACTTAAAATATACTATAAGATATTTAATATGTATGGGAATGCCCGCCATCCAGGGGAGGGGGTGGAAGGAAGGAGGGGAAAAACTCGGAACAGAAGGGAGTACAAGGGATAATGTTGTAAAAAAAATTACCTATGCATATGTACTGCCAAAGAAAATGTTATAATTATAAAAATTAATAAAAAATGCTTAATAAAACAAAAAAAAATTCCAAGTTGTTTTCCAAAAGTGTTGAGCCAATTCATAGCTCTCTTAATATGTCTGTCATTCCAAAACCTTTTCAATGTTGACTGGTTCTGTATTTTACCATCTTTTTCAATTTTCTAGATTTAAGATGACACTTCAGTATTGTTTTAATTTGGTTCTTTACAAATGTACCTTTTCTATAACCTCTTCTTATTTCCTTCACCTTATTCTTTTTCTCTCCATCTTGATCCTATTCTACTTTTAGCTACATACTTAATAACTAACATGTTAGACTGTTCTATATAATAGAATCAGTTTGATAGAGATGCTTTCCAAACTAATTATTTCAAACAAAAATCCACTAATATTAAGGAAATGCAGGACTCATCATCACAAGATAAACTTAGGATGAAAGAAAGAAACACATTATCATGGGAAAGGAATAGAAGATTTGATATTTTCAGAATATGTAGTAAATAGATTTAATATATAGAAATCTTTTTGGAATAAACAGATCTCATTTCACAAAATAATAGTAAAGGTTGATAAGTAATTACCAATGAATTTGTTGAATGTAATGTAAAGTAGTTTTTCTCTTAATGCAAAGTGTAAACCAACTAAGATCCAAGAATTTAATTAAAAGGCCTTCCATTAATAACAGCACCACAAACTCAACTAATGATGGGTCTTCCACAGAAACATGATTTTGTACAAACAAAACCAATGTAGCCAAGATTAGAAGGGAAGCAGAAAACTGGGAACAATTTTTAAATCCAATGTTTCTAATAAAGACCTATTTCTTCTTTTTCTTTTCAAAACATATGGATGAATAATTTTTAAGGATTTATCCTTGCAAAATCTTATGTTCTAATTTTTTTCATTACTTTCTCCTTACCTGCTCCCCTAGAGGGCTAGTCATGCAATTATGTTAAATATGTACAATTCTTCTATACATATTTTTACAATTATGCTGTATAAGAAAAATCAGATCAAAAAGAAAAAATAAGAAAGAAAACAAAATGCAAGCAAATAAAACAAAAAGAGTAAAAATACTATGTTGTGATCCACACTCAGTTCCCACAGTCCTCTTTCTGGGTGTAGATGGCTCTCTTTATCACAAGGCCATTGCAATCAACCTGAATCGTCTTAATATTGAAAAGAGCCACATCCATCAGAATGGATCATCGTATAATCTTGCTGTTGCTGGGAACAATGATCTCCTGGTTCTGCTCATTAAACTTAGCATTAGTTCATGTCTATCCAGGTCTCTCTGATCATTTCTTAAGAACAATAATATTCCATAACATTCATATACCATAACTTATTAAGCCATTCTCCAACTGGGGGCATCTACTCTGAGGGGCTTCTACTCAGTTTCCATTTTTTTGTCACTACAAAAAGGGCTGCCACAAACACTTTTGCACATGTAGATCCTTTTCCCTCCTGTTTGATCTCTTTGGAATACAAGCCCAGTAGAGACACTGCTGGATCAAAGGGTATGCACAGTTTGATAGTTCCAAATTGCTCTCCAGAATGGTTGAATTAGTTCACAACTCCACCAATAATGTATTAGTGTCCAAGTTTTCCCACATCCCCTCCAGCATTCATCATTATCTTTCCTTGTCAATTGAGTCAATTTTCTATATATTTAGGAAATAAGAATCTTTGAATGTAAAATAATTCAAAATCTTTGAATGTAAATGTTTTACCCATTTTATTGCTTCTGTTCTAATCTTGTCTGCATATTATTTATTTTGTGGTTCAGTTTGTCTAATTCTGAGAGAGCAAGGTTGAGATACTCCACTGGTATAGTTTTGCTGTCAAATTCTTCTTTCAGCTCTCTTAATTCTCCTTGCAGCTCTCTTAATTCTCCTCTAGGAATTTGCATGCTATATCACTTGATGCATATATGTTTAATATATATAATACTTCATTATCTGTAGTACCTTTTAGCAACACATAGTTTCCTTCCTTATGACTTTAAATTAGATCAATGTTTGCTTTTACTTGATCTGAGATCAGGATCACTACCCTTGGGGTTTTTTTTTTTCCATTTGTTTTTTGTTTGTTGTTTTTGTTTTGTTTTGTTTTGTTTTTGTTAACTTCAGCTGAAGCACAATAAATTCTGCTCCAGTCTTTTATTTTTACTCTATATGTATCACTATGCTTTTAATGTGTTTTTTTGTAAACAATATATTGTAGGATTCTGTCTTTTAATCCAATCTGCTACTTCCTTTTTATGGGAGAATTCATCCCATTCATATTCACAGTTAAAATGATTAATTCTGTATTTCTTGCCATCTTGTTTTCCCCCAGTTATATTTTTAATTTTCCTTTCCCCCTTTCCCTCCTCTCTAATATTTTGCTTCTGACTACTACTTCCATGACACAGTCCTCCCCCTTTACAGCCATTCCCCCTTTCTTATACCTTTCCCCTTCTACTTCTGTTCTCCCTTCTATTAGACTTTCCCTCTCTTTCCCCTCCTCCTACTTCCCTATAGGGTGAGATAAGTTTCTCTGTGAAGTCAAATATGAATGATATTTTCTCTTTGAGTCAAATCTGATGAAAGAAAGATTCATACAATGCTCTTTCCTCCCTTCTTTCCCTCAATTTTAATGTCTTTTCTGTATCTTCATGAGATGTAATTTACTCCCATTTTAACTCCATTTTCCTCTTCTTCCAATAGACACCTCTTTCTACCTCTAGTTTCTTTTTTTTTATCTCATCATAATAAAATCAAATTATATGTGTACCCTCTAAGTATGCCCGTAACAGAGATACAGATCTCAAGATTTAAATATATCATCTTCCCATTTAGAGATATAAACTATTCTTCCAAAATATCATCTGCTAGATTAAAAGAATTAGAGTAGGCAATGAGAAAACCATATTATCATTCTTTGCTGATGATATGATGGTATACTTAGAGAAGTCCAGAGATTCTACTAAAAAGCTATTAGAAATAATCCAGACCTTTAGCAAAGTTGCATGATACAAAATAAATCCACATAAGTCATCAGCATTCTTATATGTCACTAACAAAATCCAACAGTTAGAATTACAAAGAGAAATTCCATTTAAAGTAACTACCGATAGTAAAAAATATTTAGGAATCTATCTGGCAAAGGAAAATCAGAAACTATATGAGCAAAACTATAAAACAATTCCCACACAAATAAAGTCAGATTTAACCAATTGGAAAAATATTAAATGCTCTTGGTTAGGGCGAGCAAATATAACAAACATGACAATATTACCTAAAGTAATCTATTGATTTAGCACTATACCAATCAGACTCCTAAAAAGCTATTTTAATGACCTAGAAAAAATAACAACAAAATTCATATGGAAAAATAAAAGGTCAAGAATTTCAAGGGAATTAATGAAAAAAAAAATCAAATGAAGGTGGCCTAGCTGTACCAGATCTAAAATTGTATTATAAAGCAGCAGTTACTAAAACCATTTGGTACTGGCTAAGAAATAGACTAGTTGATCAGTGGAATAGGTTAGATTCAAAGCACAAAACAGACAATAACTTTAATAATCTAGTGTTTGACAAACCCAAAGACCCCAGCTTTTGGGATAAGAACTCACTCTTTGACAAAAAATTTCTGGGAAAATTAGAAATTAGTATGGCAGAAACTAGGCATTGACCCACACTTAATAAATACCACACCAAGATAAGATCAAAATGAGTTCATGACCTAGGCATAAAGAATGAGATAAATAAATTGAAAGAACATAGGATAGTTTACCTCTCAGACCTGTGGAAGAGGAAGGAATTTATGACCAAAGAAGAACTAGAGATTATTATTGATCACAAAATAGAAAATTTTGATTATATCAAATTGAAAAGTTTTTGTACAAACAAAGCCAATGCAGACAATATTAGAAGGGAAACAATAAACTGGGAAAACATTTTTACAGTCAAAGATTCTGATAAAGGCCTCATTTCCAAAATATATAGATAATTGACTCTAATTTATAAGAAGAATTGACTCTAATTTATAAGAAATCAAGCCATTCTCTAATTCAGGGGTTCTCAAACTACGGCCCTTGGGCCAGATGCAGCCCACTGAGGATGTTTATGCAGCCTCCCAGGTTATGGCAAATGGACTGAGGGGTGGAGACAAAGTGTGAGCTTTTGTTTTTACTATAGTCTGGCCCTCCCACAGTCTGAGGGACAGTGAACTGGCCCCCTATTTAAAAAGTTTGAGGACAACTGCTCTAATTGATAAAAGGTCAAAGGATATGAACAGATAATTCTCAGACGAAGAAATTGAAACTATTTCTAGCCATATGAAAAGATGCTCCAGGGGCAGCTAGGTGGCGCAGTGGATAGGGCACCAACCTTGGATTCAGGAAGACCTGAATTCAAATCTGGTCTCAGACACTTAACACTTCCTAGCTGTGTGACCCTGGGCAAGTCACTTAACTCTAGTCTGGGGGAGGGCGAAGATGTTCCAAATCATTATTAATCAGAGAAATGCAAATTAAGACAACTCTTAGATACCATTACACATCTGTCAGATTGGCTAGAATGACAGGAAAAGATAATGTGCAATGTTGGAGGGAATGTGGGAAAACAGGGAAACTGATACAATGTTGGTAGAATTGTGAATACATTCAGCTATTCTGGAGAACTATGCTAAAAAAGTTATCAAACTGTGCATACCCTTTGATCTAGCAGTGATACTACTGGGCTTATATCCTAAAGAGGTATTAAAGAAGGGAAAGGGACCTGTATGTGCAAGAATGTTTGTGGCAGCCATCTTTGTAGTGGCCAAAAACTGGAAATTGAATGGATGGCCCTCAATTGGAGAATGTCTGAATAAATTGTGGTATATGAATATTATGGAATATTATTGTTCTGTAAGAAATAACCAACAGGAGGATTTCAGGAAGACCTGGAGAGACTTACATGAACTGATGCTGAGTGAAATGAGCAGGACCAGGAGATCATTATATACTTCAACAACAATATTATATGATGATCAATTCTGATGGACATGGCCCTCTTCAACAATGAGATGAACCAAATCAATTCCAATAGAGCAGTAATGAATTGAACCAGCTACACCCAGCGAAAGAACTCTGGGAGATGACTATGAACCACTACATAGAATTCCCAATCCCTCTATTTATGTCTGCCTGCATTTTTTATTTCCTTCATAGGCTAATTGTACACTATTTCAAAGTCCAATTCTTTTTGTACATCAAAATAACTCTATGGACATGTATACACATATTGTATTTAACTTATACTTTACCATATTTAACATGTATTGGCCAACTTGCCATCTGGGGGAAGGGGTGAGGGGAAGGAGGGGAAAAGTTGAAACAAAAGGTATTGTAATTGTTAATGCTGAAAAATTGCCCATGCACATATCTTGTAAATAAAAAGCTACAATAAAAAAAAAAAAGAAAGAGAAAGAAAAAAAATATCATCTGCTGGAAATTTTTTTATACTCCAAATATTTTGTGGTTTCTGTCACTCCAAAATCAGTTTAGAGTCTTGATCTGGTATTGATCTGAGGGACACAAGGAAAAGCTTAAGTAAAGACCTATCCTACTCTCCGCTATCTTGACTCCACCTCCATTTCTAAAATATATATAAAATAAAATATCTATATAGTTTAGAATACAAGCCATTCTCCAATTAATAAATGGTCAAAGAATATGAACAGGCAATTTTTAGATGAAGAAATTGAAGCCATTTTTACTAATATGAAAAAAATGCTCTAAATTACTATTGATTAGAGAAATGCAAAATAAGACAATGTTGAAGTATCATTTCATTCCTTCCAGGTTGACTAACAGAAAAGATATTGATAAATGTTAGAGGGGATATAAGAAAACTGGGACACTAATACATTGTTGGTGGAGTTGTGAAATCATCAACCACTCTGAAGAGCAATTTGGAATTATGCTATAAAACTGTGCATATTCTTTGATCTAGGAGTATTTCTACTAAGTCTGTATCCCCAAAAAGATCATTAAAAGGGGGAAATCACCCCCTTTTGCAAAAATATTTGTAGCCACCCTTTTTGTAGTGGCAATTAACTATATACTATAGTATACAAGTTACTGTAATAATTCTTTAATTTTCTCTGGAGATCTCAGAAGGAAGGAGAGAAGCAGTTTCAGCTTTTCCAGGTATAGGTTCCTCTCTTTGAAGAAACAGGGCCTGCCCTAAGACAGAGGATTTGTATGGATCTTTTTATGTTGTTGAGAATAATACTTTATATTGCATGCCTCATAACATTTTTCTTGGAAAAATGTTCTTAACCTCAAAAAAAACTTTATAAATTCAAGTTATTATTGTTATGCTATAGTAATGTCAAAAGTGGATTTGGGGAAGAACATAACTGACTCCATTTTTTGCTATATTTGCTGTTATTTTATTTCTTTCCTTTTCTGCATGACTGTACTGAATGTCCTTTTCAATACTTCCCTTTCTCCAATCCCTATGAAAATATCTAAGAAAACTCACAGATCTTTGAATAGTTCCAGGAACTCACCAATTTTTCTTTATCTATCCCAAAATGCCCATAAGCAAGAACTTAACTAAGTGACTGATAGAAAAAGATACTATCTTCTTTGGTCTAGTGTAAATGACTATGCCAAAAGTTTTTGTAATAGTTTAAGCATCCTTTTTCTTTGACTAAAAATGTGCTTTTTCCAGACTATAGGTATACCTTCTCTTATTTTAAATTGTTTTGTAGTCTTTTTATGTGATTTCCAGATCTTATGCCCAAACTCTGGGTCATTTAGCTCTGGAAAAGAAAACAGATGTATATGTGTGTGTGTGTGTGTGTGTGTGTGTGTGTGTGTGTGTGTGTGTGTATGTGTGTATGTGTATATATATATATATATATACACACACACACACACACATATATATATATATACATATATATATATATATGCGCATACACTTGTGGAATTGTGAGACATATGTGTATCACCTACTGTTCACTTACTGATAGGATATATCATACTTAAGTGTTCATCTATAACCTATGCTGGCTTATTTGTTTAGTGTATGGCAAGGATCCTGAACATTCTTATACCTGTGGGGAGGGTATTAGGGGAGTGTGAGTTCTAGTTTTGGTTGTGTTGTTAATTACCTATGTGGTCTTAAATACTTCAATTATTTCTCTTAGATATTTCATTTGTTAAATGAAAGGGGAAAAGTAGTACATTCAGATGATATTTGAGGTCCTTTCTAGCTTTGAAAATCTACAGTTCTATAGGGACCAATATATCTGAAAGGGACCATTTGTTTTACTTATACTATACTGGAATGTGGCAAATCATACAACCCCTTATTGTTCCTAGGTCTGTCTAAAGCTTTAAATTACAGAGAAGATACCAATCAACAATGGTGCAGGAAAATTTTTATCTGGAGTTTCTTTTATTAATAAAAAATAAAAATGTAAAGAAAACACTTATTACATATCTACTATATAAAGAACATAATTCTGAGTCCTAGGGATATACAAAATTGACCTAAAACATAGTCTCTTCCCTTTGAAGAGAGATAATGACAGACACAGATAACTAAAATATACAATATTACATGATATTTAAGCACAAAAGAAAAATTCTAGATTTAAGATCTGCAAAGGGGAAGATCACTGACAACTTTTAAAAGCTGGGAAATGTGCATGGAGGAGCTAGCATTTGAGTTGGGTCTTAAAGGATAGTTAAGAATCCCAAAGATGAGGGGGGAGCAGGTTATTCTAAGTATGTGAACATATGCACATAAGTGGAAAGTGGTTAGATTTGTTTGGGGTGGAGTGTGGATTCAGGCAGCAAATAATCCAATTTGTCTGGAATTTAGTTATGCATTAGAGAGGATAATATTCAATAAATCTGCTCTGAAAGGAGTAGGACAAATATTTCCTTCCTCCTTAAGCCTGTAGCAATCATTGCTTATCAGTCAATAACAAATTCTGTCTTCAGCCCCAGGTTGAATCATATGTGGGTCTTAAGAACAGATGACAATTCAAGATAGAAGATTTGAATTCAAGCAGCCTAGTGCTGGGAATACCTAGAAAATGAGGGTTTTCTTAGAACTAAGACCCTTGTGACTTCTCAATACATTCTTACAAACTTGTAAAGTAATTGGCTGATGAATTTCATAACCTGATCCCTTCTTGCATTTTCCATCTTTTTCTATATTATTTCTTTCTATGCACTCCATGGTCTAACAATACAAGTTTATTTGCTGTTCTTCACATTCAATGTTCTATCTTTCATTTACAATCCTCATTCTAGGAATTCTCTTCCTCCTTACCTCTGCTTCTTGGAAACATTAGCCTCAATCAAGGAAGCTCAGATACCAGCCTGCTGGAGATTTTTATGTTTTTCTCTTGGATTCCTCCTCTCTCTTTTCTTTCTCCTATCTGCTTCCACATGTCTTCCCTTTCCCTCCTCACTGAGAACAGCTACTTTGTGCTTTACTTTTAAGGCCACCCTCCATCTACTCCATCTACACCCCCCTCATACCCTGTGTGGATATGTTATGTCCCTCATTAGAGAATAAGTTTCCTTAAATCCAGGGATTGTTTTCTTTTTCCTTTTTCTTTGTATTCCTAGTGCTTAGCATAGTGCCTGGAATAGTAACTGCCTAATAAATGCTTCTTGATTGTTTGGGAGAGACTTTTATTGACTGAGCTCTTGAGTGCTCAAGTGAGTGAGATATTTTCCCCTTCCACCTGTTTCCCCACAGTTTTCAGTAACGGGAAAATGCTAATAAAATCAGTCCTTATCAGTTGAGGGCTATACTGCTTTGCTCTATAAAATAAGTAGTTTCACTTTCTGTTTTCTTCTAATCCTCCAAGAGAGAAAGTAACAAAAGTTCTGTAGGGATTGTTTCATTCTTTGTCTTTGTATTTTACAAAGTACTTGGCACATCAAGGACAATGAATAAATAAATGCTTGGGGGAGGAAGCACAGAGAGAGGGAGAGAAAAGAAGGAAGGGATAGAGGGAAGATGGAGGGAGGGAAAAATGTGGGAACTGAGGAACACATATATATATATATATATATATATATATATATATATATATGTACATGTATGTGTGAGTACTGAGGAACATGTATATCTATATCTATATATGTATGTGTGTATATACGTATCTCTCTCTCTCTCTCAATATATATATATATATATATATATATAATTTGAGCAAAGTTGGGACTAGGGATAGATAAAGTCCGGTAAGTTTAGGGCCAGAGATTAGGTTCTGTGATCTCAGACACATACAAAGAAGATAGCCAAAAATTTGGCTGTTATAACCCCTTAATACAAAGTCATCACCCCTCAGACCTTTAGCCAACCTCAGGCAGCTACTAGCACATCATGGCCCATGAGATCTCCTGAGGAATAAACAGACAATACCAGCCAACACACAGTACAGATATACAAGGAAATCTCCAAGGTAAACAAAAAAGGCTCCTCTTCCAGAGCTATGAAGAACTTTCACCCAACTATTTTTCTCCCTCCTTTCCAGCAAAACATTCAGTTTAGCAGATAAGGCAATGCCAGCTTGAAGGTTCTGAGCTTTCTTGTATTTTGTCTATTACCAACAGGTTAACACTCAGAGTGAGAAAGTGGTTAGTGCCCTTGTTAGGAAAGCTGCTGCTTTCCTGGTTCTGCAGATCAACCATCCTGGCTCTCTGGCTGTGATAACAGCTGGGATACAACATAAATGATGAGAGGGACATAATAAGGGATACTTTTAAATAACTACTTTTTATAATGGTATGCTTAATTCCAGAAATGTTTAGTCTGCATGGCATGCAGGCATTTATCTTATAATTTAAATCAAATTGTAGTGAAGGCTCAGTGTTTCAGGTATATAGTTAACATAAAAGGAATATCAGCTTAAAGCCTTGACTAGGAAACACAAATATCCTGTTAGAGCCCTGCATTTCACTAAATCTCCTGACTAGCTGCATGCCCTTGTATTATTTCAATTATTTGGACCTCTGTGTCCTCATCTGTAAAATGAGTAAAATGGACTAAGTGATATAACGATCTCTAACATTCAATAACTCTAGTTTATAACTACTCTGCTTTTTTTGGGATGTGGTTATTATTTTCAGAATTTAGAGGTAATATCCTGTCCACTTTGAATAGACAGAAGATGTTAAGGAGAGAATTGAAGGAAGCTACATGCTTCTCTATCAAATAAAAGGTGAAAGCTTCCCTTGTAGATTATGTATATGTAAGTTACCTTACACTAAAACTTATTCAGCTATGGCTTATGGGATGTGGAGATCATGAAATTATGATTTAATATTAATAAATGTTTGATTTGTATACTTATTTTATATATTTATATAAATATATTTACATATTTATATATCCGGTATTGCATAAAAATTTCTTGGGTAAAAAGGGGTCGTGAGTGGAAAAACTTTAAGAAATCTTAAGGGTAGATCCTAAATACAACTCCTGGAGATAAATGGATAGATAGCTTTGGAATTTTGCCCATTCCTCTCCAAGGGAAACTAAGATTTTTTCCTTGAGCAGAACAAGAGGAGAGGCCTTGAGCCTTCTTCTACTCTTCTTCTGAAAGAGGGATGAGTCTAGAATTATATCTTTTACCTCTGTCCCAACCCAAAATATTGCTTATTTAGGAGCATGATTTTTTAGGTTCAAAAACCACTAGCTTCTCTGATCATTATTCCTTGAAAGAGGGAGGGAAGAAGGGAGGATATTCTAAGCTTATTTATACTCAACAGCTTGGTTCTTTCCTATCAAATGTCCATTATACCAAAGGTTGTCACAAATAAGGAACAGTGATTAAATCCACTATATGATACAACAAAGAGTCAGCAGAAATCAAAGAAATATACAGATTGGGGTAGAATAGTTTACTTCTCTCTCTCAAAGCCAGGGTCCCGCTTTTCCTTTCCTCAGTTTCAGTTTCTAACTGTTAAACCTTAATAGATTTATGGGGTATCTAATGGCTTGAGTCCCTCAGCTATTTCCCCACTTTATTTCCCACTGGCTATTTCCCTTACTTTAGATGTATTAATAGTAAGAACACCCACCCTTCCCCAGATCTGAAATAGTTTGAGAAAGAATTTTATTAGGTCTTTTGGCAAAGGAGAAAGGCAAAAAAAGGTGTGGCTACCTCCCCTGTCTTTGTGAGATTATATATTATATAATATGGAGTTCAGACAAGGCCATAAGGTTGTTTGTCTGACTGGCTGAATGTAGACAATAGGTAGTTTTCAGAGAAGGGAAGTTTGAAATGTATATCAAGGTAAGTACATAAATTCAATTTTGGGGAAACCAAAACATAAGTTTGGGAGGACCCAAAGCAAGACTTGGGTGGGATTAAGAATTCCTTGCAGTCATCCAGCTTTCCCCAAAGCATCTCTGAGATCAGACTGATCTCAAGGTCATTCTAAACGTTATTTTTTGTTCCATGGAGCATAGTGATGGATTAGGTAGAAAATTCTGTATAGACTTATGGGTTAGACATAGGTTCAAATTTATCTCAGGTTCTATAAAAACTTTGATTAAATCAAGTTCATGTCCAGATACATCATGATTACTAGATGATTTCTCTTCATAGTTCCCAATAGTCTGGGGTTAGAAGGTCATTCCAAATGTTATCTTTTGTTCCATGGAACATAGTGCTAGATTAGGTATAAAATTCAATCTAGATTCCAACTCCCAAATTCTAACCTTTCTGATCTTTCTAAATTTGTAACACTGAAGATTTCCTTTCATCTAGGAAAGAAAAAAAATGTAGACATCATGGAGTAGGGTTCAGCTCTTAGAGTCACATGGCCTCAATTAGAAAAATATATTTTTCCTTACAGCATTGTTTTCACTAGACACACTGAGTGAAGGGGTTCTACAATGAAGAGAGTGGCCAAAAGGACTGAGACAAAAGAAATATATTGGAAGCCAATGAAGGCCTTCTGAATGCTCCTTCTGTATACCACAGACTTAGTAAACCAGAAGCAGTTATAGAATATCTACATGTCCTCTATAGTCTTTCCAGGTACTTTCCTTATACATCATCATGGCTCCCTTGGAAGTAAGTCCTGCAGTTTTTCCAAAAGGAGGAATGCCATCTGAGGTACCCTGGGCATGAATCAAACTCCCATTACACTCTTCCCCTAATTGTCATTCACAGCAAATAGGCACAATTGCATTTTGAAGCCATTCTCTGCATCTCCAGGCCTGAACAGTTTTTTAAAGAAACATTGTCATGGGGATTCCTTTTGGTTTGGAATAGGGGGTTGCTAAGGTTTCCTTCAACTCTCTCAAATATTGTGATTTTTTTAAATTCTGAAAATAGAATCTATTATCTAGAAGTGTGTTGGTGAAAAGTTTAACACTTTTAAATTTAATCTACATTATTAACATTTTCTTCATTACATTTTAAAGTCTAGAAATTAATAAAACAATAAATTTAGCCCTTATTTGTAGTTAGCCAATTTCTGAAGTGTAAATGTTTTGACTGAAAATTGAACAATTGGCTCTCCTAAACCAATTGGCTACTGCATACCCCTGGAATTATCCTGGGAGAGAGTTTGCCTCTCCCTCAGAGGAAGTGTTAAAGTAAAGTAAAGATTTATTGATGATTTGTTAGGATAGTTGTTGGTTCCTGATCAGGTACAGATTGAACTAAACAACTTCTGATACCTCTTCCAAAGCTGAGATTCTACAATCCTTTGAGAAACATATTAAACACCTAATATGTGCAAGGCACCATAGTAGGCACAGAGGATAACAAAGAGATGAATATGATTGGCCTCTGACCCTGAAGAACTTATAGTGCAGCAAAGAAAACCAGGCACTTAAAGAAGTAATTATAGTGTGGTATAGAATGTGAAGTGGGTTGAGTTGGACAATTCAATGATAAAAAAAAATTCAGAAGAAGGAAAGGTTCTGATTGGAGAGGGAGAGATTTGTGCTGAGCCTTAAATGGTACTAGACTGAAAGGAAAGGGAAGCAAGGAACTACACATTATATATTCGATATGCCAGCCACTGCACTAAATGTCACATTTGATCCTCACATCAACTTTGTGTGTCAGTATGATCAGCATTTTGTATTGAAGAAACTGAGGCAAAAAGAAATTAAATGATTTACTCAGAGGGTTACATAGCTGTAACTAAGGTTGGATTTGAACTCAGGTCTTCCTGCCTCCAAGCCTAGTACTCAATCTATTATGCTACCTAAATGTTTTAATCTAGATATAAATCCTTTCCGGGAAAGACAAAATCAGGCTCAGAAGTTTGTATTATATTATATTATATAATTAATGATTTTAAAGCAAGGGCTTGATATGATCAAAACTGTGCTTTGGAAGGATGATTCCTTCAGTCCTATAAAGGACAGATTTCAACGGAAAGAGACTAGAGGTAGGGAGAGACTAATCTTGGACAGGAATTCTGTAGTGCCTTTGTAGAAGATTGCATGAGAGGCTATTTTTAGCCATTGGGATCTCAGCCTTAGGAGTTTCACACTGCTATTATTGTAAGGGCAGTCCACCTACTCTATCCAGGCAGCAAGCAATGTGATAAATCCAACCATGAAGCCAGCTGCCAGTGCATGCATCAAGAAGGAAACCAACAGGCTCCAAGAAAAGTGTTATTTATGTCTTCTGCTCTATGTTAGTAGAGAGTGCACTTATAGGGGAGTAACTTACTGTACACAGTAGATGTGTGTCTAAAAGGTTGCATGTCAATATTTTCCTTTTGCAAATGGGAACCTATTTTCAGTACACTCGTTATTTAAAGAAATAGGTATATATATATTTATATATGCATATACTTATATATATGTATGTATATATGTGTTAATATACCGAGGAGGCTGAAGGTGGTGGATCTCTTTAGCTCTGAACTACTGTACCTAGGGTTAAAATCCCCTCAGAGAGGGGGGTACCAGGCTGCCTAAAGAGGAGCAAATCAGCCCATATTGGAACCTTACTCTTAATTAGGTAATGTGTTTTACCTTTAGTTCTATCTTCCAGTTATTCTTCTAGTTCTATCATCGAGTTTCTATTTCACATGCAATTTCACTTTTGAAAAAAAAAAGTCATTTAATTTCTTTGCTACTTCCTGTAGTCTTTGTCATTTTCCCCCCTGAAGCTCTGTTTGTATTTGTGAAATTATACTCTTCTGATGTTTCTTGGTTTCAGTCACCTTACTTCCTAACTAGCTGCTCTCATTTTGTATTTTTTTGACATCTCTACTTTGTAGTAGAATCATCATTGGGAAAGCTCATCATCTTTTAAGATCCAATCCATTTTAGTATTTACATATTATCTGCACCCCCTCTACCCCTTTGATTTGTTTTGTTGCTATGAACTTCTTAGTCTCCATTTAAGGAAATGGGATAGGACAGACATCTCCTTATTTCCCATAGGCTACGTTCACTTTAGAATTCTTGGACTTTTACACTATACCCTCATTCATGAGTACTCTGCCTTTTTCTGCTCTCCCCCATTTTTCGGTTAGATTTCCTTGAGGGCAGGCATTGTCTTTATTTTCTTCATATTTATATTCCCAGCACATAGCACAGTTCATGGCACATAGGTTCTTATTAAATGTATATTGACTATTGACCATAGAAGTTCTTCATGATATTTGGTGTCTTCTTTTCATGCTTATCTCTAGCTTCAGCTCCTGTATGAGTATTTGTGCCAAGGCAAAGCATCACCTCTTCCTCTTGGATAGGATGGACAGGTCTTACTTCATTGTGACCTCAATTTCCTGGGCTCCTGCCATTGACTTCTACCTTCTCTGTTATGTTTGAGCTTAGAGCAGTGATAGGTTACATGTTTCCCTAAATCATCTGAAATCTGAGCATTTCAATCTTCGTGGACCTTTGGAACATCTTGAGTCAGAGTACCAAAGACTTTTGGGCACATGATGTCATCCTAGTCAAAAGGATGCTAATTCTCCCCTTATTTCTATAGTTATTAGAGGAAGAGAAAATTTTCATCTTCCTGGAATGTTCCTGATCCATTGGAAGAGAATGCTTTAAGTTTCAGATGTCTTTAGCCAGAGAGCTTCTGGCTGATTACTCTTTCACATATTGACCTCCATAATGAAAAAAGAGTTCCTTTAGTCTGTCTTCTGGCTGTTTTTATGTGGTTCTGAATAGAATGAAGAAGGTTAATTTTATTTTTCCTTAGATTTCTTGACCGTGAAGTCTTTAATTATTATATTTTTTAATGTGAGATATGTGGTAGAACTGGGCTCCTCCATGATCTATTAAGCCACTATTTTAACCAGAAGTTCCTTTCCCTTTAAATTTTTTGTAGTCCCAGAGCTATTTATTTTCTACAGAGTAAAGAGCTGAGCCACAGACAATCGTCATAAAGAGTTCATAATTATCCAGATAAATTCCTGGTTATTTCCTTCATTATTGTGTCAAAGTTCTCTTTTTGGTGACAATTTTGTGGCAGACCAATTATTCTTGTATTTTTTCTTCTTCATCTGTTCTTCAGATCTGTTGTTTTTCTTATGTTTCACATTCTGTTCTATTTTTTCATTCTTTGTAATCTATTTTGTTATTTCTTGGTCTCTCATAGTTTCATTGGCTTCAACTTGACCAATTCTAGCTTTCAAAGAATTATTTTCATCTTTAAGACATTATACCTCCTTTTTTAGTTGGTTAACTTTTTTTTTTCATGATCTTGTTTTCTTTGATGGTTTTTATTTTTATTTTTTATTTTTTCCTCAATGACTCTCATTTGATTTTTAAATTAATTTTTTTAAAGTTCTTCTGTAAATTCTCTCTAGGCAGGAAGACATTTTACTTGACTCTTTGGGGCAGAAGCTTTTTTTTTTTTTTTTTTTTGTTCCTAAAGTGTCCTCTTCTGAAGATGAATTAATGATCTTTCCTGTTCCTATAATATGTTTCAATGGTGGGGTTCCTTCTTCTTTGCTTGTTCATTTTTTAAAAATAAAAGGTATTACTGTAAGCACCTCTAATTGTGGGGTGGGAAGATGATGCCTCAAGTTTCCCTTCAGCTCTCCACTCTGACCAGGAACCTCAAAACAAGAGCTCCCCCCTCCTGCAAATGCCCACAACCAGCTGCATCGCTGCCCTGCTGCTTCTGTATTCACCAGATGCCTGCTACTTCTCACCCAGGGGCCACCTTTCAGCAGTACAGTTGGGCCTGGTGTTCTCAATTAGCCAAGGTTCACTTCATCTTCCTGGACTCACTTCATAAACAATCCAGGAGGTGAAAATTTCTGTAGTTCCTGCTGAAGCTCTAAACACACCTATCTCACACCAGGGCTCCTCATTTATTATTTCTATGGAGCTAGGCTAGAGGTCTTTGAATTTCAGACATTTCTGCCTCAAGTCTTCTTGATTTTTCACCAGTCTATGTTCACTCTAATGTACAAATTTATTCTATTTGTGGGTGAAATTGGGAGAGCTTGACATTTACTCACCTACTCCACTGTCTTCCCAGAATCTTCCCCAAGATTCTAAATTCTAAGGTGAACTAACCAAATGTATACTGCTGAGTTTCACTATTTAAAAAAGTGTAATATGAAAAGTATAGCTCTCAAAACATTTTCAGAGATGTATACTATTGTGCTCAGTAACATCAGAGCTCAAGTTTGAGGTCTGACAATAGCTATATCAACATGAAAAAGTAACTTAGTCAATACTCATTTTCCTTATCTGAGGAAAAGTCTCTTTGAGGAATGGATAGTCAATGATGAGGTGGACCAACTACCAACATGACCACCCCTTTCCCTCACATCCTAGTGGAGGAAACCCAGGACCATGAGCCCAAGACCCCCATGAGTACCATAAGTAGAAGCACTCTTTGGCCAATAATCTTGCCTTCAGAATAACACATCCCTGCTATGATCCCTGCTATGATCCCTGCTATGAAGCAACCTCAGAGAAGATCCTGGAAATTATCTTTGCAGATCCTTTTTTCTTATTAGCCATATCTCTATACAGTATACCATGCTATGCATGTTTTTAGTGAAGTGTCTCTAAATAAGGAGTGAGATGCATTTTAAAATTTCTTTTCCAGGTCTGAGATTGACCATTAAAATTATGCAGAATTCAGCTTTATTTTCTGCTTCATTTAATTTAAATTTTTATAATTATTATGCATGTTACTTTCTTGGTTCTGTATCACTTCATAAACACCTTATCATTTCTGCCTAAATTCTTCAGTCTTCATTTCTTATAATGTTATAATAGTTCATCAATCTATATGCCACATTTGCTGGGCTGTTTCCTAAAGAAAGAGAATATACTTTGTTACTAGTTCCTTGTTACTATAAAAATGTATAGATTACTTTTGTATAACATTCTATCATGTAAGTAAAGTTACATAATGTTTTATCTACCAGTCCTGTGAAGAATCAAGATGGCAGTACAGCAGGAAGAAGTAAAACTTATCTTTTCCCCAAAATTCCACTGCACAGAGTGAGAAAATGAATTATACTGTAATTTGATGAGAAAATCCAAGAAAAAAATCATAATGAGGCATTTTTCCAGGCTAGATTGGCATAGGGAGTCAGAAGAAAGATCTGGGACATTGAGGACAGAGTTACAGCACAGAGCTTTCTTACACAGGAAGAAGTTGGGTATCAGGTCAAGAAGAGGTCTCAGGTTTAGCACAAAAGGTGCCTGACCTTGTACAGGATGCATGAATAAATGACATTTGGCAGTCTCTGTTATTCACTACTCAGGTTCAGGTCATCCGGGGTTATATACTGAGCAAGGAACAAATTCAGAAAGGAGCAGAAACTGTGTTGTTTCAACATGAAGATAAAAGTAGAGTCAGAATTCCAGTTTTTAGCCCATTCCCAAGTGTATGGGCAGAAATTGTGGGCTAAAGGGGAGTCTGCAATTGTCACTCAAAAATCAGCTTTTTATCTGGCTGATAGTTCCTGAATTAAGCAGAAATCTTTCTTGAACTACTTATGGTACTACAGCATGAGGCAAACCCACAGATATTTTGCTCAGACCCAAATCTAAGTTAGAAAGTTTCAGAGCTCAGACCAGGAGGACAGCTGCCAGCAGAGTCTGCCCTGATCAGAGTACTTTGAGAACACTGAAAGAAAGATAACTCCACAAAATAAGAAACATTAACATAAAGTCAAAAGGCTGGAAAAAAACAGAACATTAAGTAATTTAGCAAAAATATCTTAGTTGGAAAACAGATCCAGAAGAAATCGTTTAAGAATCAGTAAACTATCTGAAATCTATGACATTATATTTAGAGAAAGTCATAAAAGAAAACTACTCAGATATCTTAAAAGTAGAGGGCAAAATGGAATAGGCAGAATCCATTAGTATCCTCTTGAAAGAACTCTTCAAGTCAAACACTTCATGGACATTATTATCAAAATCCAGAACTTTCAAGTCAAAGAAAAATACTACAAGCAAGGGAGCAGAGACAAGAGTACTTAGCACTTAACTCAGCTCTTCCAATATTTCCTTACAAACAACTTTCTCAAATAGAATTCTGGAATGATCAGAGTGAGATAGTCTTTGAAGACAACTTAGGAGGTCAGAAAGAAGGATCTGTGATATGATGGTGGAGGCTAGCTAGGAGCCCCTATAGATGAAACACCGATGGTGGGACTAGGTAATGGTGACAGAAGTAGCAACAACTTCAGGAGCTCTTAATCCAGGATGTCAAGGGGAACTGATAATTGGTTAGAAAGAGATTCAGGCCACCCTAAGCAAGCATTGGACATAGAACCAGAAGCTGTTTGATAACTTTATTTCCTATACCACTTCTGGGTCATAGTTAAAGGATGGGGAGAGGCATTTTCAGTCAAAAAAGAGTGGAAGTCTTAGGGGAAAGTATCACTTCTGGTTTTAGAGAATCAGAGAGCCTTCCTGGGCAAAGACCAGAGTATAGACAAAGAAAGTAGGAATCACACCTTTCCCCACATAATACCATCTTGGAAACACCAAAAACTTCCATAACTTCAGGACTAACTTTGAAAACAGGAGTGTTTAAAAAACCAAAACAAAACAATCTTGAAGCTTGAGATGGTACCCCTCTCCCACCACCATGCTGGGAACAAAGCCCAATTTTAATATAAAGTTTCAAATCAAGAAATAGGGTGAAAAAATGAGCAATCAACAACAGCAACAACTTGAGTATAAAAGCTACCATAGTATATACAGGGAAGATCAACACACAAATTCAGAAAATAATGAAGTCAAAACAGTTAAAAGCAAAGTCTTAAAGATACAATGTAAATTGGGCACAAACCCAACAAGAATTCCCAAAAGAACTAAATAACAATTTTAAAAATAAAATAAGAATGATAGAGGAAATAATAGATAAAGAAATGAAAGCAAAGGAAGAAAATTATGAAAACACAATGGCTTGGTTAAAAAAAAAAAGCACAAAATACTAAAGGTAACATTTTAAAAAACAAAATTGACAAAATGAAAAAAGAGATACAAAAATTCATTGATAAAATAACTCCTTAAAAAGCAGAATTGATGGGATAGCTAGGTGGCACAGTGGATAGAGTACCAGCCCTGAAGTCAGAAGAATCTGAGTTCAAATCTGGTCTCAGACACTTAACGCTTTCTGGCTGTGTGATCCTGGGCAAGTCACTTAACCTCAATTGCCTCAGCAAAAAAAGCCAGAATTTATCAAATGGAAAAAGAGGTCCAAAACCTCAATGAAGAAAATAATTCCTTAAAAATTAGAATTGGGACCATGAATGCTAATTACTTTTATTAAACATCAAGAAATAATAAAACAAAATTTTAAAAAGGAAAAATAGAAGAAAATGAAATATCATCAAAAAACCAACTGGCCTGAAAAATAGATTACCAAAAACCCTTTGCTGGAACTGGGCACAGTTAGCACTGATTGGTGTCTCTATTGCCCATACACAGTTCTGGGTCATAGTTCTAGGGCTGAGAGTACTAGTAGTTCCTCTCAAGGGAACAGGGCTCCTGGTTCTACTACCAAAGCAGAAATACAGTGGACCAGGGTCCCTTCCTGGGTAAACACCAGAACATAAACCAGAAGAGCAGTAGCCACAATTCTTTCAGGATCACACCATCTTGAAAGCACCATAAATTTTCAGATCCTCACAATGAGCTCTGAAAAGAACAGCACAAAAAAAGCCTGAAGCTTAGAACAATGCCTCCTCAACCCATGGTGAACAGAATAATTTTAATATAAAGTTCAAAGTCAAGAAGTAGGCTAGGATAGGGATGGGAAAGAATTTGACCATAAATAGCTTATATGGTGGCAGAAAAGACCAAGACATAAACTCAGAATATGATAACAATGTTAAAACTACAAAAATAGCCTTTAAAATTAATTGGACCCAAACTTAACAAGAGTTCCTGGAACAGCTGAGAAAGAGAAGAGAGAAAAAGAAAGAGGTGAGTGATAAAGTAAAAAATGGAAAAAGAAATTAGAATGATGCACAAGAATTATAAAAAGAAAATTAAAAGCTTGGTAAAAGAGGCACAAAAATGCTGAAGAAAACAATTCCTTAAAAATCAGAATTGACCAAGTAAAAGCTAAGGATTCCATGAAAAATCAAGAAATAATTAAACAAAGTCATAAGCATGAAAAAATAGGATACAATTTGAAATAATGCATTGAAAAAAATGACTGACTTGGAAATCAATTGAGAAGAGATAATTTAAGAATTATTGTACTACCTAAAAGTCATGATCAAAAAAGAGTCTAGACATAATCTTTCAAAAAATTATCAAGGAAAACTAAGACAATATTTTAGATCCAATGGGTAAAATACAAATTAAAAGGATCCACCAATCATATCCTGAAAGAGATCACAAAATGAAAACTCCTAGGAATGTTGTAGACAAATTCTAGAGCTCCCAAATCAGGGAGAAAATACTTCAAACAGTCAGAAAAAGTTTAAACTTTGTGGAGCCACAATCAGGATCACACAACATTTAGCAGTTTCCATGTTAAAGTAGTGGAAGGTTTAGAATATGATATTCCAGAAAGCAAAGAAGGTAGAATTGCAACCAAGTATCACCTACCTAGCAAAATTGAGTATAATCTTTCAGGGGGGAAATAAATATTTAATGAAAAAAAGAGGACTTTCAAGCATTTTTGAGGAAAACACCAGAGCTGATTAGAAAATGTGACATTCAAACAGAAGACTTGAGAAAAGCATAAAAAGATAAACATGAAAGAGTCATCATAAGTGATTCAATAAAGTTAAATTGTTTATGTTCCCATATGGGAAGATGATATATGTACTAAGAAGTTTATTAATATTAGGGCAGTTAAAAGAACTACATATAGACAGACAGAAAGCATAGGCAAGAGTTGATTATGTTGGAATGATCTTCTAAAAAAAATGAATGGGTGAGAAAGAGGATGCATAGGGAGAAAGGGAAAGGGAAAGACAGAATGGGGAAAATGTTCTCACATGAAAGAAGTGAACAAGGAAGAGTTTTTACAGTTGAAGGAGAAATGAATGGTTGGCAGGCAATTCTTTAACTCAACTGTCATGGAAATTGATTCTAAGAATAGAGAATTGTTGTATACAGTTGTATACAGAAATGTGTTCCCTAAGAAAAAATCCTCAGGACCAGATGAATTCACAAGTTAATTATTCCAAATACTTAAGGAATAATTAATCCCAATACTACATAAAATATTTGGAAAAATGGGTAAAAATGGAATCTTACCAAATTCTCTTTATGATCTAAATATGGTTCTGAGACCTAAACCAATGAGAGCAAAAACAGAGAAAGAAAACTACAGACCAATTTCCCTTAATAAATATCAATGCAAAATTAAAAAAAAATACTAGCAAGGGATTACAGGAATATATTCCAAATATCATATACTAGGTTGGGTTGGATTTATATTAATAATGCATGACTGGTTCAATATTAGAAAAATTATCAGCATGATTGACTATATCAATAATAAAAATAACAATAATAATATGCTTATATCAATAGATTTTAAAAAAGGCCTTTGACAAAGTATAACCCCCATTCTTATTAAAGCTGTTAGAAAATATAAGAATAAATGGACACTTTCTGAAAATAAGTAGTACTACCTAAAAACCAGAGTAAGCATTATATGTAATGAGAAAAAATTTGAAACCTTCACAAAAAGATCGGAGGTGAAGCAAGGATGTCCATTATCATCACTATTACTCAATATTCTACAAGAAGATTAGATATAGCAATAAAAAACAAGAAAAAGAAATTGAAGGAATAAAAATCAGCAATGAAAAATTGATGATCACTCTGCAGATGATATGATGGTGTACTTAAGAGAATTAACTTAAAAACTAGTTGAAATCTTTAACAACTTCAACAAAATTGCAATATAAAATAAACCCACAGAAATCATTCTGTATACCACCAACAAAACTTAGCTGAAAGAGATAGAAAGATAAATTCCATTTAAAACAATGGCAGACAACATGAAATACTTAGAAGCACAAACATATCAGTTAAGAGAAATATAAAAAGGTAGACATAAATAAATAATAGTAAGGGATTAAACAATGATAAACTGTTTGCATTCTAATATGGGAAGATGATTTTATACACACACACACACACACACACACACACACACACACACACATATATTTCCTTAAAACCATAGGCTTAGAAATGATTATTATATTTCATGATCTTGAAGGAGGAATGGAATGTTAAGGAAAGAATAATACACTGGGAGAAGAGGTGGGGAAAGGAGAAGATAAATATGGAAAATTATATCACATAATCTCATGAATAGAAATCTATACCAAAAAAAAAAAAAGAAAAGAAAAGAAAAGAAATGCAATGGGAAGGATGAGAAATAGGGGAAGAATGGACAACACCCAAAGCTCATGCTCATATGAACTAATTAAAGAAAGGGTGAATACAGGTTCAGAGTTTGGTACAGAAATACATTTCACTTGACAGTAAAATGGGGTAAAAGGAGAATGGAAAGGAAACAGGGAAAATAGATTAACATAGGGATGAGCTATAAGCAAAATAAACAGTGAATTATAAGTAAGGTTTAAAAGAAAGGGAAAAAAAGTTCATATGATAAGAAATGATGAAGAAAATGGTTTCAGAAACACCAAAGAAAATTAATATTTAACTGATAGAGAGTGAAGGGACTCATGATGAAACATGCACCCCATCTCCTGATAGAAACATGATGGATTTAGGAGTGCAAACTGA
Organism: Sminthopsis crassicaudata; assembly: GCF_048593235.1. Lineage (NCBI taxonomy): Eukaryota > Metazoa > Chordata > Mammalia > Dasyuromorphia > Dasyuridae > Sminthopsis > Sminthopsis crassicaudata. The sequence continues at coordinate 222,393,597 of NC_133618.1, forward strand.
GCCATATATATATTCATTGAAATAATTTGTTTTACTTGACTATACATGTTTATTTCAATTTTTAAAAATAATTTTCTCTATGAAGACAAGGTAGGGAGGAAAGAGAGAAGATGGATTTTCATTGCTTGAAAGGGGGAAAAAAAGAAAAGCCAGTCCTATGAGCCATGGTAGCTAGCAGTTTTGATAACTGAGTAATATGCCTGGGACCAGGCAAGGTAGGCAGTGTTAAGTGAGCCTACCAAACAACGTTGTAATTCATGATGCAAAAATAATTTGAGAACAAATTAAAAAAATTAAAATGAGTGGAAAAGGGATTTATACATTATTCTTTATTGGGACACACAGATAAGCATTATTTACAATGTCCAACATCTCTTAGTTTACTTTTTAAACAATTATTTTTAGTAACCAGTTGTTAAACTGAATTATACATTTTTGTGCCTTCTAAATTTGGGTGTTCTAAGGGAAAAGACGTTTGCCGTTCTATACATACAATTCTGTCAAGCAACATAAGTATTCTTATTCCATCTTTTTTAGCTGATGATACTGAAGGTTAAATGATTTTCCTGAGGTTAAATAGTGAGAAAGTGGCAGAGATGATATATGACCTACTTCTGACTCTAGGCACAGGTGCACTTTTCATTGCTGAACAGTTTCTTCTTTTGTACTAAGCACATTGAATAAACAATTAAAGCAGCTAATTATTGGGGAGAAAGTACATTTGCTTTAGTTGCTACTCCTAGTTCCCTAAGCAAGTGAGTTAAACATTACAGGAGATGCTCTCTGGATATATTTAACCAAACTGAGCTTGCTCTTTTATAGCTGAGATGTCAACTGATAGGCTGGCCCAGAGGGGTTGCTAAATGCCTTCTGTGGGTGGTGACTCATGGTGTCTTAATAAAATGACTCATGCCACCTGCAAAAAGAGTGGTGGGCAGGAAATAGAGAAAAGGAGGAGATGAAGAGTGAGAAGGAAAGGAAGAGACAGAAACACAGGAAGAAATAGAGATAGAGAGGAGTGGGGGAAGAGAAAGTAAGAGGGAGAGAGAGACAGAGAGAGAGAGACAGAAAGACAGAGAAACAGAGGGAAGAGAGAGAGAAACAGAGACAGAGGCAGACACAGAGGAGAGACATAGAGGAGAGACATAGAAGGGAGAGAAAGAGAAAAAGAGAGAGAAAGTATAGGAGGGAGGGAGAAAAGGAAGGAGGGAGGGAGGCAGGGAGAAAGAGAGAGGTGTTAGCACTGAGCCTGATTCTTTCAAAGAACCTAAATTTACATCCTGAGAAAAGTACATTGTGATATTGGGGCAGAGAACAGTGAAAACATATGGGAGAGAGAATGAGAAGCATTTTGGATCAGCACAAAAATTATTAAAACAGAAGTCAGAAGATTCCTATCTGGAATTTTGGGTTCAGTTCTAGGTACTTTATTTTAGAGATGATAGAGAGTCAGCGTGGTATAGTACATGGAGAGGTAAATTTGGAGTAGAGAAGACCTGGGTTCCAGTCATATCTCTGACATATAACTGTCTATGTGATCCTGGGCAAAATGAAGTTAACGTTTGAGCTCATGACACCTCTATATTACAAATTGCAGAATAATTGCTGACCTGCATTGATAGGAGTTTCTTCATCAGGAGTTCCCTAGGTCAATGAAATCCCAGATCTATTGTCCCATGCTAGGGAGGAATAGGAAAATTCATAAGCAAAATTTGTGTATCCAAATGAGATTTGTTGAAAGACTTAATTTATAAATATTTGAGGTCGCAATTGAGAAGGTAGATACCAAAACAGTTTAAGATCTATTCCTCAGGAAGTTTCTATTTGCTCTTTGGGGATCAGTCCAGAGTGTCAGCTTGTGTGGTAGGGATGGGGATGGGGAGAGCAGTAAAGATGGCTCCCTAGCTTGTTCCTTGTGATATAGAAAAAGTCTAATTTCTGATGTGTCAATTGTATATCACTAATTTTCCTCAATTCCTGGGGGATTTTAGGGTGGTGATTTATGGTGAGTAAACAAGCTACCTATTATCTCCACATATACTTTGGATATTGTATTTGGTTATAGAAATGAAAAAGGGATACTAGTATTGCAAGAGTATAATTCACTCTATGTGTGCTTTCAAAGAAATAGTGCTTTCTTTGATGGTGCTGGATAGATTCTAGAAAACTTTCCCAGAGCCCAGAAGTTCATCCTTTGTAAAGTAGTCATTTGTCATCTCATAACAGGCTTCATGACAAAACAAAGGCCAAAGGCATAAGTTTATCTGAATTTCCAACTTAACTCTCCATTCCCATGATCTAGTCTCTAGATTCGAAAGCATATTATCAGTGCAGTAAATATCCTAATATTAGGAGAAAAGGTGTCTCCACTATAAATATAACTTAGATCATTCCCACCATCTGCTGCTTTTGCTCCTATTCATGTGCTACCAAATAGAGTTGGAGAAAATCACAAATGCTAACTAGGTCCCCAACAAATTTATGTTACATAATCTTAACTGGGCCCTCCATGCAGGAAAGGAATCTTCTTACACTCCATTAATCAATGAATTATCTCATCACAGTGGCTATTTCAAAACCCTTCATGCTTCCATGCTATTATCATGCCTTTTCCCTTTAGCAAGATAAAGTACTTTACTGAAAAAATTGAGGACATTTGCTGAGAGCTCCCTCTTCCTCCTTCTTATCTTATAAAAATCAAACTTTTTCTACTCCTGTTTCTTCTTTCATTCCTTTCTTGGGTAAGGAAGTGACTCTTCTCTGCCAGAGTAAGCTACTGAATGCGCATCCTTCATTTCATCCCATCTCATCTTCTCCAGCAGATAGCCCCCACTACCATTCTTGCTTTCTTTCTTATCTTTATTCTTTCTTTATCTTCTGGCTGGTTTCCTGCTGCATAAAAGCATGCCCATTTTGTTCCCCATCCTAAAAAAATAAAATAAAACCCTCACTTGACCCTTGTTAGAAATCGTCCTTTCTTTCCTTTTTTCAGCTAATTTCCTTGAAAAATCTATAATTAATGTTTCCATTTCTTTTCCTTAAATTAAGGAAAGAGATTAAGAATCTCTTCTTAACACATTTAACTAGACTTCAGTCTAGCTTCTAGTCTCATCATTCAACTGATATTGTTCTCTCCAAAATTACTAATGACCTCTAAATTTCTAAGTCTAATGGCCTTTTATCAACGCTATTCTATCTTGCCCTGTTAGCAGCATCTGACAGTTTTGATCACTTTCTCCTGGATATGCTCCTCTCTAGGTTTTCATGAAGTTGCTTTCTCCTGCTTCATATCTGACCACTCCTTGGTCTACTTTGCTTGATCTTCTTCCAGTTCACATTCACTGATCCTGAGTGTTCTCAAAAAATTGTTCTTAATCTTCTCTTCCTCTATATATTATCTCACTTGATTATGTTTCAAAGAACATTCTTTCCCTCTTCCCAAAGGAGGAGAGACCCAAAACCTCCAGAAATAAATGAGCAAGCATGCTAAGGGAAGAACATGAACAGCTTCATCAGTAAGTGTAGGGGAGAAGGAGATGATGAAAGGGACCAAAGGCTGCTGATATTAGGCTTCTATAAACCAGGTTGGCTGTAAGCCAGATAGAGTGAGGCAGGATATTTTGCTTTTGGTTCTTCAGACATAGAACCTGGTGACTTTGATTAAGAGAAATTGCACTCTAGGTATGAGTAGCAGCCTATATAAATACTCAGAGGTGGGAAACTAAATGTTATACTTGAGGGGACATTATTAATACAGTCTGATTGAAACAGAGTAATAAAAGAAAAAGATGTGAAATGAATCTGAAAATATAATTAGACCAAGATTATGAAGGATCTTAAATACCAGGAAACAGAGTTTGCATTTCATGTGAAAAGCAAATAGAAAGCTACTAAAGATTTTTTGATCAGGGAGTGACATGGCCATTCCTGTATTTTAGAAAGATAATTTTGAAAGGTGTGGAGAATATTTTGGGGAGGAGAATCACTAGAGGCAGAAAGCCAATTAAAAAGCTATTCCAATGGTCCAGTTGAAAGGTGAGAAAGGTCTGAGCAATGGTGGTGCTGTAGACATAAAATCAACAGAATTTGGCACTTTATTAGATATTGAGGAAGGAGATAATTGTTGGATCAAAGATCATTCTAAAGTTTCAAAATTGTCTCTTTTTTATTATAGCTTTTTATTGACAAAACATATGCATGGGTAATTTTTCAACACTGACCCTTGCAAAAACTTCTGTTCCAACTTTTCCCCTCCTTCCCTCCATCCCCTTCCCTAGAAGTCAGCCAGTCTCATACATGTTAAACATGTTAAAGTATATGTTAGATACAATATATGTATACATATTTATACAGTTATTTTGTTGCACAAGAAAAAATTGGATTTAGAAAGAAGATAAACATAACCTGGGAAGAAAACCAAAAATGCAAGCAAACAACAGAAAGAATGCAAATGCTATTTTGTGGTCCACACTCATTTTTCAGTGTTCTTTCACTGGATGTAGCTGGTTCTGGTCATCACTGAACAATTGGAACTGATTTGGATCCTCTCATTGCCAAAGATATCCACTTCAGTCAGAATACATGCTCATACAGTATTGTTGCTGAAGTGTATAATGATCTCCTGGTTCTGTTCATTTCACTTAGCTACAGTTCATGTACATCTCTCCAAGCCTCTCTCTATTCATCCTGTTGGTCATTTTTTACAGAACAATAACATTCCATAAAATTCATATGCCACAGTTTACTCAGCCATTCTCTAATTGATGGGCATCCATTCAGTTTCCAGTTTCTGGCCACTACAAAAAGGGCTGCCACAAACATTCTTGCACATACAGGTCCCTTTCCCTTCTTTAAGATCTCTTTGGGATATAAGCCCAGTAGTGACACTTCTGGATCAAAGGATATGCACAGCTTGATAACTTTTTGAGCATAGTTCCAAATTACTCTCCAGAATGGTTGGATCTATTTACAACTCCACCAAAAATGCATCAGTGTCCCAGCAAAACTAAATCTCTTAAAGAGAGCTGCTAATGTCCCCAGTTGTCTGAAAATTATGGACAAATGAACTACTTTATACAATTCACTTTTCAGGGATTAAGTCAATAAGCCATTAATGGAATAACATTTGATGGTGATGATGAAAACAACCATTTATTTCATTTACATAAGGACTTTCACATCCATTTGAATCATAGGATTATCCATCGTTTTCACAGTACTCACAGTTGGAAAGGACTTTAGAAGTCATTCCATGGAAGAATAAGAACAAACCAGACATGTGGTCTTCCAAAAATTACTATACAAACCTCCAGTGAGCAAGAATCCATTGCTTCCTAAAAAAGTACTTTTGGTAGCCTATTTCATTTTTTGATAGCTCTAATTGTTAGGAAGCTATTTTTGAAATCAAGCCAAGATATCATCCTCTTCACCCATTTATTCCATGTTTTACCCTAGATAGGTGGAACAAACTTATATACAGACATGCAGACACTTGCCTAATAGCTTCTCCCCAACCTCCCACTACTTTCTTTTCTTGAAGTTAAACAGTCCCAATTCTTTCAATCAATCTTCACATTGCATGATCTCAAATCTCTTCACCATTTGTGTTGACTTTCTTTAGGACATTTTCTAGCTTCTTTTCCTCCCTTTTTTCATTATTTCTGTTTTTAAAATTTATTTGCTAGTTTCTGAAATTTACTTTTATAAAATTTGATCTCCATTTTTTTCTCCTTCCCTCCCCCTATAGAGGATTGCAATCAATCTGATACAGGTTATATATGTGCAATCACATTAAAAATATTTCCATATTAGTCATATTGTGAAAGAAGAATCAGAACAAAAGAAAAAAATCACAAGAAAAACAACAAAAAAGATGAAAATAGATTGCTTCAGTCTGTATTTAGATTTCATAATTCTTTCTCTGGATATGGATAGCATTTTCCATCATGTCTTTTAGAATTGTTTTAGAAATATTGCTGTGAAGAGCAAAATCTATCAAAGTTGATTATCCACATGATGTTACTGTTACTATGTACAATGGTTTCCTGGTTTTGTTCACTTCACTCAGCATCAGTGCATGTAAGTCTTTCCAGGTTTTTCTGAAATCTGCCTGTCATCCTAACTTTTTAATATTCTTCCTAAAACATGACACCCAGTCCTGAATTCAATTCTCTACCCCATATATAGTCTGGTCAAGGTAGAATATAATAATATATCACTTCTCTAGTCCTGGATTTCTAGGCTAACTTAATTCAGTTTAATATCTGGTGGCCACTAAATAGCATGAGGGATAGAACACAAGATTTCAAATCAAGAAGACCTGAATTTGAATCTTGCCTCAGAAATGTACTAGCTGCAGATAAATCACTTGATCTTTGTCAGCTTCAGTTTCAATAAAACTCTACTTCTTAGTTATTATGAGGCTAAAATGAGGTAATATACCAAAGCATTTAGTAAATCTTAAAGTTCTAGATAAAAAGTTACCCATTGTTATTACCATTTCATCCCTAGTTTTCATCTCCTATAATTTGCTTATGATATAATTTTTATTCCTAAATCATGTGCCAGTTTTGAATTTATAACATTATATATTTTGAGATGTTGGTCTATGCTTAGTTTCTACAAGACTACTTTTCAGTTTTTCCAATAGTTTTTGTCAAATAATGAGTTTTTACTTCAATAGTGGAATCTAAAGATTCATAAAATACTAGGTTATTATGGTCATTTGCTTCTGTTTATTGTGTACCTCATTTATTACATTAATCAACTACTCAATATCTTATCCAGTATCATATAGTTTTGATGATAACCACTTGGTAGATAGTTTAAGACTTCCCTTCACATGAGTAGATTGCAAAACTGTAAACATAACCTTGCTGACATATGAAATGATTGTAGTTGTTTTGTTATTTGGACATTCTTTTGCATTGCCCTTCTTTAAGAATGGGACATAAATTGATCTTTTCCAATTCAGTGGCCACTGTTGAATTTTCAGTTTGGGACAATTACAAATATTTTAAAAAATACTTTTATTCATTCCATTAAGTATTTCTTAATTACATATAAAATTATTAATTGTAACAAGAGAAAACATAAATTAAACAAAGTAATAAAAATAAAGATTTTTTTTAAAAGTATGCTTTAATCTCTTTAATCTGCATTCAGAGTTCATCAGTAATCTCTGGAAGTAGATAGCATCTTTAACATAGATCCTTTGGAATTATTTTGGATTATTGTCTTGATCAGAGTTGCTAAATCTTTCACAGTTAATCCTTACAGTAATGCTATTACTATATATACTGTTCTTCCTTTATCCATAGATCTGCCAAATATCTTTTCCTATGTTCCTCTAATTTACTTATTATATCACCTTCTATGTCTAAATCATGTATCTAATTTGGTATCTTGGTATTTTTGTCTTGGTATATTGTATAAGATATTGGTCTATACCTAATTTTTGCCATACTGCTTTCCTTTTTTTCCCAGTGATTTTTTTTAATCAAATGGTAAGTTCTTATTCACAAAGCTTTGGATTTATCAAACATCAGGTTACTATGGTCATTTACTACTATGTATTATGTACTTAATCTAATCTACTGCTCCACTATTCTATATCTTAGCCAGTACACACTGCTTTGATGATTACTACCTTGTATTTACAGTTTGAAGTCTGGTACTACTAGACTGCCTTCCTTAACATTTTTTTTCATTCATTCCCTTAATATTTTTGATTTGGGGGACAGCTAGGTGGTGCAGTGGAAAGAGCACCAGCCCTGAATTCAGGAGGACCGGAATTCAAATCTGGTCTCAGACACTTAACACTTCCTAGCTGTGTGACCCTGGGCAAGTCACTTAACCCCAGCCTCAGGGGGGGGAAATATTTTTGATTTTTGTTTTATGAAGATGAATTTTAGTACTATTTTTTCTAGCTCCATAAAATAATTTTCTGGTAGTTTGGTTTGACACTGAATAAATAAATTAATTCAGGCAAAACTTATTTTTATTATACTGGATTGGCTTACCCATGAATATTAATATTTCTCCAATTGTTTGGAGCTGTCTTTATTTGTATGAAGTGTTTTGTATTTATTATCATATAATCCTTAGGTTTGTATTGATAAGAAAACTCCTAAGTATTTTATATTATCTGCTATAATTTTAAATGGAATTTTTCTACCTATCTCTTTTTGCTGGGTTTTGTTGGTAGTTGATAGAAATAGTGATGCTTTGTGTGAGTTTATTTTATATCCTGAAACTCTGATGCAACTATTAATAATTTAAAGTAGTTTTTTTTAGTTCATTCTCTCAGGTTTCTAAATATACCATCATATCATCTGCAAAATGACAGTTGTACCTTGTTGCTTATTTTTATTCTTTCATTTCTCTTTTTTGTCTTTTTGCTATAGCTAATATTTCCAATAGAATATTGAGTGACAGTAGTGATAATGGAAGCCCTTGATTCACTTCTGATCTTATTGGGAAGTCTTCAAATTTATTTATGTTAAAGATAATATTTACTTTTGGTTTTATATAGATACAACTTATTTTAAGAAAAAGTTCCATTTATCCCCATGTGTGTTAGGGTTTTTTATAGGAATACAATTTAAAAAATTTTAAAATATGGTCAATTATTTTGATATTCTTCCTTACAGTGAACTAGCCTTGTATTCCTGGTATAAATCCATCTGTTCAAAATGTATGATTTGTGATATATTGTAATCTCCTTGCTAGTTTTTATTTAAATTTTTTTTATTGTTATTCATTAAATAAATTGTTCTACAGTTTCCTTTCTTTGTTTTTGCTTTCCCTGGTTTAGGTATCAATATTTTATTTGCATTATAAAAAGAAATTTTGTAAGGCTCCTTCTGTATCTATTTTCAACTATTTTGTATAATATTGAGATTAATTGTTCCTTAAATATTTGATAGAATTCATTTGTTGATACATCTGGTCCTAGGAATTTTTTTTCTTAGGAAGCTCATTGATGACTTGTTCAGTTTCTTTTTTCTAAAATAGGATTATTTAAGTATTCTATTTCCTCTTCTGTTAATCTGTATAATATTGTGTGATTTGTTTTTGGAATTCTCAAATCTCCTTTTTCCTGAATCTATTCAGAAACACATAATTAGAAGCTTACCCTCCTGCCTCCTGCCACCACTTTAATGAACATTAATTTGGTTATTTGATAATGTAACAAGGGTAGAGTCTTCTGTTCCTCCTCTAGCAGATACCTAAACTTGGTTTGGAAGTTGTCAGCCTAGATAATAGAGTAAGCAAATGTAGTATCTCCATTGCTGTTATCTTTGTGGACTATTGCCATCTTGTGACAGTAGAAGGAACACCAACCTAAAGAGGTAATGGGATAGTTAATGTTCATCACTTCATTTAGTGTGGGAGGATTATATTAAATACTATTCATAAAGAACTTTGATATTTTTTGGTACTTTGGAAGTCTTAAAAAAAAGAAGGAACAAGCATTTATTGAGCACCTACTATGTGCTGGGCACTGTGCTAAACACTTTGCAAATATTATCTTATTTGAAGCTCACAATGACCCTAGGAAGTAGGTGCTGTTATTATCCCTATTTTGAGGAAACCAAGGCAAATCACAACATCTGTTTCCCTCAATGCACTGGAGAAGGAAATGGTAAAACATTGCTTATTTTTTGCCAAGAAAACTCCATGGATAGCATTGGTGTGTTATAATTCATGATTTCATAAAGAATCAAATATAACTGAATGACTGATCAACCACCACCACCACCATCACCACCACCTGAGCAGTAAAGAAAATCCCCCTAGCAAGTCTTGTTCTGGCATTGAATGTGATTTTATGACTGTGATGAAGGTAGGTGGGATGCTCATCCTGCTGATGTAGCCCATTGCTTTTTAGACCTATATAGGTATGAGAGGGAGTCATAGTAAAATGATGATTGCATCTCATTGCTCATACTTCTCGAGTTCCTGATGTTCTCTGCCTAGGTCAAATTACTAACAGAGAAGTTTGAGAAAATCTTCGTTATTGAACTGAGGTAAGGGAGAGGCCCTAAAAGAGTTGTTCTTGAGCTAGGAAGGTTGAAAAAAAAAAGGACTGAGGGATATTATTCTGGCTAAAATGGAGCTTTATTATATTGCATAATTTCAAACAGGCTGGAGAGAGATCTGTTTTGAGAATTACAAAGAATTTGGGAATCATTAGGGACTGAAAACCTTATTAAGTTGAGTGGGGAAACTTCTTTGCGGCTGTCAGAAGAAGATTACTGGGCTGTTTGTTGAGGAACTATTATTGGGATATGAAGGGGAGGAGTATAAATTGAATCTCCAGAGATATTAGTAGATTTATACTACAGGGGAAAGGCTGTAAATGAATATGAAGTAGGCACAAATTGGTTGATGAGATTTTGTCTATTCTGTACAGACACTTGTTTGTGGTAACTTGCACCATAATAGCATATGTTGCTTGTGGGTGGCAATGTTTGCAATTATGTATTTGCATTGTTGTTGTTGTTTTGTAAGGTATAGACCAATAATGAGGCAACAAGATGGCATTAAAAAATCCAATGCCAGATATAGAATCTGGAATACATAGTTTAGGCACATACTATGTGACCCTGAGCAATTTATTCAATCTCTCTTAGACAAAGTTTCTTTATTTACAAAATTGGATAATTAATATCTACTGCAAAAAGTTGTTGTGAGAATCAAGAGGGATATCATATGCAATATCCTTTGCAACTTTATAGAGCTAAAGATTGTTATCATAATCACCATCATTCAAGAGTATGGCTTATATAGACAGATTTGATACAATGGCTTAGATTTGAAAAAGGAAGATGAGGAAGGTAACCGTCTCATTTCTTTTCTGAAATTTCTCTGCTTCCTCTTAGTAGCTTTGGTGAAAAGGGTTGGGTTGTGGTGGATCAGACCTCTCTTTCTTTCATTGTAGGTACAGACTTGGAATAGTTTGTGCTGAGTAATAATGTTGTGGTATCAGAGGAAAGGGCAATGGATGGAGTATTAAGCCTGAAGTCACGAAGATTTTTCTTCCTAAATCCAAATCCAACCTCATATATTTAATCCTGTTTGCCTTGGTTCCCTAAAATGAGCTAGAAAAAGAAATAGCAAATGATTCCAATATCTTTGCGAAGAAAACCACAAATGGGGTCATAAAGAATTAGACATGATGGGAAAATGACTGAACAAACACAGCAATGACACCATAAGAGGAAAATAATTTAGGATTTCAAATGAATCAAAACATATCATGGTGCCTGACATATAAGCACTTGTTAATAAGAGCCATACTAAATGCTTGTTGAACTGTATCAAATTGAAAAACTGTTAAAGGAGACATATCTGCAGACAGAAAAGGGACAATAAAATAGCATGAAAACTAAGAATATGTGTAGTGTCTTTTAAGCTAAGAGACAAAAAAAAAAAAAAAAAACCAACAAAACCAGTCGGTTGGAGGGAGGGTGGTCAATATGTCAAAATCTGTAAAGAAGAAAGAGGGATAGTGAAAAAAAATGGATTTGATATTTGAGGTCATATTTCAGGGAGGTGTTGGGGATAAGAGGTACATGCTCAGTTATAAAGAGCCAAAGCAATTGTCTGTGAGAGAAAAGAAAAAAAGGTTTAGAATAGTCACAATAGGGGAATGAGAAAATTTTCAATAATGGTCATGTACTGTTGAATAAAAGCAAAATGATTTACAATTGATTTGTAGTGAGTAAAATCAGCTTGATTTTGCAGCTGACACTCTTATAACAAGCATAAGGAAATTGAATAATATGGTTTTCTTAAAGAAAGGAAACTGGAAATGGAAAATGGCATTGAATTAGAGAGAAAAATGATTTTTGGATAACAACCAGTGACACCTTAAAGTAGCAGAACATATGAATAAAGCTGAGAATGGAATGAAGCCAGAGTGAAGGTGTCGTCATCCTTCATTTTTAAAGAGGACAATAGGATGATATCATTGGATGATATCTTGAGTTGTGCATTAATTGGAATTTAGCGATGCAGAGTTGCACAAAAATATCAGCCTCATTCTTGATTCTACATTTTAAACATATAACCTACCTCCTTTCTTCTTCTCCACCTAAGTAAACTCCAATGGTTCTTATTAATTCCAGGATCAAATACAAAGTCTTCTGTTTTACATTTGAAGGTTTTTACAACTTAGTCCCTTTCTCTCCAATTTTCCTACATTCTATCCTCCCCTCTACCATATTATATAATCCAGTTATGCTGGTTTACTTATTGTATCTCATGGATGGTACTTCATTTTCCATTACCCTTTGCACTGATTATTTATGTCTAGAATGCTCTCTTTTTCAATTCTGATTCTTAGAATTCCTTCCTTTAAAACCAAGTTGAAGTGCCACTTCCTCCAGGTCTTTTCTGATCCCTCTAACAGTAGTGTCATCTATTCTAAGGGACTCTTCCACCTAATCTTATTTATCTTAAATAAGATATATTCATGGATAGATTAGGAGTAATTACAGAGGGAATACATTAGTGGGATGTTAGAAGTTAAGGACCAGTAAAGTTTTCTGCAGAAGATAAGATTCAAACTGTTTTTCAGGAAGCCATGGCAGTTTGGAAGAAGAGATGAGGAGGAAAAGTATTCCTCCTCCTAGGCATAGGCATCAGCCACTGAAAAAGCCTAGAGTCAGACTATAGACTATTATGCTCAAGGAAGGACAGTACTGTGAGAAACACCATATAGTACGTAGAGAAGAGTAAAATATAAGAAGAAAGAACATATGGAAAGGACCAGGCTGTAAAAATCTTTAAAGAACACATAAAACATTTTATATTTGTTCCTAAAAGTAAAAGGCTGGAAAAAGACTAGCAAAAACCTAGAACTTAAGTAGAGGAAAAACACAGTTTGACTCAAACTTAAGGAAGAATTTTTTAGCAACTAACTGGAGGAGTGATTGGAGTGAGAAACTAGAGGCAAGAATACCAACCAGAAAGCTATTGTAGTAGTGTAGACATGACATGAGGAGGGCCTGTTCTAGGGTAATAACTGTGGGAGGGAGAAGATAACATATATGAAAATTTTAAAAAATATGGATATATGGGATAAGTGAGATTGAAGAATCAGTGGCAACATCCAGATGTGAGCATGGCTAACTGGGATAATTGTGATACCCTTAATGTGATAAGGAAGTTTAAAAGCAGAGAGATTTGGAGAGGAAGAATAATGAGGTTTTTGTAGACGAGTTGAGTTTGAGATATCTAGGGGATATCCAGCTCAAGATGTCCAAAAGTTTGCTGGTGATGTGTGGCTAGAGGTCAGCAGAGAGTATAAAGCTAGATAAGTAGATCTGAGAATCATCTTCATAGAGATAATTGATGAGGTTATGAGATCACTAAATGAGATAGTACAGAGGGAAAAAAGAAGAAAAGAGGTCCAAGGATAGACTCTTGGAAGTCATCCATGGTTAGTGGGTGTGAACTGGAAGAAAATCCAACAAAGGAGAATGTGTAAGAGTGGTTAGATAGGTTTATAAGTAGTATTAAGGTTACAAAGAGATCAATAAATGTGAGATTGAGAAAAAAGATTTGTTCATTAAGAGACCACTAGTAGTTTTGGAGAGAGCAGCTTCAGCTGAGTGATGTTCAAAACTAGACTATAAAAGATTTATAACTGAGTGGTGAGGATGAAGGAGAAGCGGTGACTAAAGAAAGATTTCTTGAGATGATTAAATTAACAACAACCATTTTAAAAAATATTTCATTATGTTTCAGGCATTTACCGGTGATACAAATATAGGCAAATATATGCATTGCATTGGATAGTTATGAAGTCATAGGATTACAGTGCCCCCTCTGGACTCTCTCCCTTAACTCACAGTTTTAATTGACAGATTAGGTCCTCAAATGATTACTACTATTATTCTCAAAGTTCTTGGAATTTTGTAGGTGACTATAAAGGGGTGAAAGCAAATGTTTAATGACAAAAAATGCAAACTTTTAAACATAATCTGATGGGTTCCTTAGCAAACATTTTATTACTTTCTTAAATCTCAACAATTATCAAAACAATAAATCAATCCCTAATTTGTAGAGTTTGCTGATTTCCAAGGTATGAAATTCAGAATGAAAATGTGTTGACTTCAGCACATCTCTGGTGCCTATTCTCTTAATACTAGCTCATAAATGGAGCTGGTGCTCTATTTACTATGCCATCTAGGTGCCTCCTAAAATACCAGACATTGAGATCCTTTCTTGAAGTAAACTGCCAAGCATTCCAACTCCATTGTGTGTCTCTTACAAATAATCAATTGATAAAATCAATTAATAAAGGAATTTACTCGATGGATACCATGAGAACAGTAATAGGTAGGTTGTTCAGCCACTGAACTTTTCTCTAGATGGGGATCCCTAGTGAACTGATTACTCTTCTGGACTTCTTGGGCTCATTTTTCAATAGGCAGCTGAATTCTTGACTTGGCTGAGTAGTACTGTGCTTTTTCAGCTGGAATGTAACAGTCCTCTTTTTAATTGGTGTGCTGCAATGCTCTGTCCCCTAGGAAATGACCCTTAGCATAGGATTGGTAGAACTGCTACTCTTTGACTTTCTTAGAGCCTTATCTCTTAGGTTTGTCACCTACAGGTAGAAAATAAAAGAGATCTATCCTCTCCTGTTTGGCAATTCTTTATGGTTCAAGGCCACTTCTCTCAATAAAGTTCTTGACCTTGGCTTATTATCATCAGGTGTAAGTGAGTCATTCACCCTTCCCAGATTTTTTTTTTTTTTTTGGATCTCATGAAGATGAATGGCTGGGGACAAAGAAAAGAATGCAATCACTACACTGCAGTCCTAGAAGTAATTTAATTGTTTTTGTTGATCTCTTCATATGCAAGTAGACTACTAAGTCTCAGACCCTTTCTAATATGTAGAATATTTATTTGGTATTAGAAGTCTTTCCCCTTAATATTTCTGTCTTCTAAACCTACCCCAAGTTTTTAAACTTTACAATAAATCTATAGTTGGAAGAAACCTTAGACCCTATCTAATCTAGCATTCTCATTTTGTAGATGAATTAACTGAAACCCAGAGTCAGAGTACTATAAATTCAGGGTCAGTTCTCTTATCACTATTGTTGTAGTTCAATTATTTTTCAGTCTTTTTAAAAAAATTTGTTAAATTGTGCCAAGTAAGTTTGTTTTGGTGAGGTAATTGTCCAAGGTCACACAGCTAGTGGGTTTTTTTTTTAAGTGTCTGAGGCCAGATTTGAACTCAGGTATTCCTGACTTCAAGACTGGTGCTCTATTTGCTGTGCCATGTAGGTGCCCCCTAAGATATCAGACATTGAGGTCCTTTCTTGAACTAAACTGTCAAGCATTCCAACTCTATTGCACAGAGCACAACTCCATGGGGCTTATCACATTGTTCAAATGCCAAATGTATACTTGCCAAAATAATTATATAATGGAGAATTCACATAAGACAAATACTCACAAGGTAGTCAGAAAAAATGATACAAGGACACTCTCAAGACCTCTCTTAAGAACTTTAGAATTGATTGAATGCCATGGGAGATGTTGGCATAAGACTATCCAGTATGGTGTGCCCTCATTAGAGAAAGTGCTGTGCTTTATGAGCAAAGCAGAATTGAATTAGCTCAGAAGAAACATGAGATGCACAAAATTAGAGAAGCCACCCCAAATGTTTATATTGACTATTTGTGCTCAACCTGTAGCAGGGCATTCTGAGCTAATGCTGATCTGATCAAGTACACTACTACACGACTTTAACATAACATAGTGATGTTATTTTAGTCCTCTTTGAGAATGAAGGACAATAACCAATCATTTTCAGTCATGTCTATTTGGGATCCTAATTGGGATTTTCTTGGCAAAGGGAATAGTTTTCTATTTCTTTTTTCAGCCCATTTTATGGAGGTAAATTGAGACAATCAGGGTTAAATAATTTATCCTGTGTCACACAGCTAATAATTATGTGAAGGTGAATTTGAACTCAGGTCATCTTGACTCTAGGTACAACACACTATCCATTGTGCCATCCACCTGATATTGAGGGTTGGGGTAAATTCTAATTGTAAATAATTGTCATTTGCATTGAGTTCATTTTTGTACCCAGAATAGTACTAGTAATAATAATGATGATGATAATAACAATGACAATGATAATGATGGTGGTTATAGTAATGATAGCCAGCATTTACATAGCACTTGAGGTTTACATAGCATTTTATAACTATTTTCTCATTTTATTCTCACAGAAACCTTAAGAGGCAGGTGTTTTTATTATCCTCATATTATAGTTGAGGAAACTGAAGGAGACAGAGGTCAAGTGACTTGCTCAGTGTCATATAGTTAGAAAGTGTCTGAGATTAGATTTGAATTCAGAACTTGACTAATGTCCAGCCTTCTATCCACTGCACCACCTATATAGGGCCATCAGGGACATGCCAAAGACTTGGGCATGCTTGGGCTATGCTTTGGGTAGTTGGATGAAACTGTATATATGTGGTATAAAGAATGGATATCATATGAGTGTTATGGAATACTATTGTTCTATAAGAAATGATTAGCAAGATGATTTCAGAGAGGCCTGGAGGGACTTACATGAACTGAGGCTAAGTGAAGGGAGCAAAATCAGGAGATCATTGTGCATGGCAACAAAAAGATTATATGATGATTAATTCTGATGGACAGGGCTCTTCTCAACAATGAGATGATTCAGACCAGTTCCAATGGTCTTATGATAAAGAGAGACATCTATACCCAGAGAGAGGCCTGTGGGAACTGAGTGTGGTTCATAACATAACATTTTCACTCTTTTTGTTGTTGTTTGCTTGTTTTTTGTTTTCTTTCTCATTTTTTCTTTTTTGATTTGATTTTTCTTGTACATCATTTTAATTTTATAAATATGTATGCATATATTGGATTTAACATATATTTTAACATGTTTAACATATATTGGATTACTTGCCATCTAGGGGAGGGAGTGGGAGGAAGGAGGAGGAAATTTGGTTTTATAGGGCTCAATGTTGAGAGATTGTCCATGCAGGTGTTTTGAAAGTGAAAAACTTTAATGAAAAAAAAAAAGAGTGGACACCAGTAGAAAAGACACATACAAGATCTGAAACCAGAGGCCTTTGGGTTAGCATACTGGTTCTGATTTCTCACTGTTTCCTTCTGATTTTGAGCCCATCACCTCCCTGGATTTCAGTTTTTTTATCTATAAAAGGAAGGAACTAGATAGGATGATCTCTAACATATCTTCCACCTTTATATCTATAATCTTGGAATTGTTTCTGTCTCAGCTTCTTACAGTTCTCTGCTATACATACAGGGAGAAATACTGAGTCAGCTAATACTTTGCTGGGTGAGTGTGAAGACTGCCAATGGCACAGGGAGGGGGAATTTCTGTTTCTGCTTGCAGAATAGGGACACCTCCCTTCAACCCTTGCCACAAAAGAGATGGCAGGTTTACGAGATTAGCCTGGATATCACAGGTGTGCCCTTCATACAGGCTCTAGGGGATTAGCCAAACCTTTTGGTTACAGAATTGTGTTGTATTCAATCTTGTTCGAAATAGTAACTTTTCTATCATGGCACAGTGGCTCATTATACCAAAGCCAGCTTGGCTGTATTTCTTCCTCAAAATTCTAGAGGTAACCCTGAGGATTTGGGGTGTCCCTTTGACATATAATTGGTTTGAACCCCAGCCAATTATGTTCCCTTATTATTGTTAGTGCTCTAGTTCCATTTAACCACTTAATGCCAATTTGTTTTTACAAATGAATATTTACTTTGAAGAAATAGCAAAAACAAAAATACCAATACAGTATATGTAAATATAGATATAGATATACACACATACATATTCATATATATATATATAAAACTAATGGAAAAATGTTCCAGTCATAATTAGAGAAATGCAAATTGAAGCAGCTTTGAAGTTCTACTTCATACCTATCATATTGGTCAAGTTGATAAAAAACAGGAAGTTGATGGGTGTTGAGTGGCTGTGGGAAAATGAGTAAACTGTTGATGAAATTGACTGTTGAGGAAGTCATTCTGGAAATCTATTTGGAAATACACCTTAGAATACACCTGAACTATGCATTCCCTTTGACCCAGTGATACCAGTACTAGGTCTGTACCCCAAAGAGATAAAAAAAAAGCAGTCACATAACAGTTATCAATTATAAAACGTTTATGATGTGGTAGGCAATGTGCTAAAAGTTTTACAATTATTATCTCACCTGATTCTCATAGCAACTCTGGGAAGCAGATGCTATTGTTATTCCCATTTAACATATGAGAAAACTGAGGCTGGATTTGAATTCAGGTCTTCCTAACTCTAGGTCTACTTGCAAGACAAAAATAAACAAACAAATAAATAAATGTGTGTAGCTATTTATTTATTTATAGCAGCAATGTTTTGTAATGTCAAAGAACTGAAAACTAAAGGATGGTACCCATTAATTGGAGATTGGCTAAACATATTATGTTATATGAACACAATAGAATTTTATTGTGTTATAACAATTGAGTTAAGGGATAGTTTTAGAAAAAATTGGAAATATTTGTCTGTACTGAAGTAAAATGAAGTGAGGAGAACAACTTCTTTAATAATATAAAGATACACAATTATAAAAGGCTTTAGAGCTGTGATCAATGCAATAATCACTAGTGATTATAGAGGCAGTCTGCAGGATGAAGAGCTTATATAGGTCTTCTTATAATAACATTTAAAATGTATAACATAAAATATACAGGATTGTGAAGGAAAGCAGTTACATTGAAATATAGTTTTTGAAATAGGTTGTTTGTTGTTGTTATTGTTTTTTAAGTTCACTGAGCTAAAGTTAAGAATCCATGTTTTACCCATGTTTTAGAAAGTTTCCTGGGGAGCAATGAGACATTAGGTGAGTTGTCCAGGTTTCATAGGCTGGAATGCATTGGTTATAACCTTATGACGAGTTGTGTATATTGATTCAATTCAAGAAACATGTATTGAGTACCTGCTGTAAATAAAGCACTGCATTTGGTGTTGGGCATAAAAACAAACAGAATGAACCTGCCCTCCTGAAGTTTTTGTTCTATTGAAGGGATGCAACATAAACCCACATCAGTCTGATACAGAGTAAGGAATTAAAGGGACAAAGAAAAGATCAGAAATGAAATCTCAGATTATTTGTAGAGTTGAAGGGAACTGGAAAAATGGAAGATTATGGATACTTCCTTCGTGGAGGCTTTCAAGTGAAGGCTAGAGGTTATATAGGAGGTAGAGGGATCAACAACTTTGACTAGATGGTCTCTGATGTTTCAAAGATATGAAACTAGAAGGAATTTTAATGCTTATGTACTCTAAATAACAGGGAAATTAAGAGATTTGTCAAAGGTTACATAGATATAAATAGCAGAAGTGGGATGTGAACTCATTCCAAATCCAGTATTCTTGCCACTGAACCTGAATCTTATACTTCAGTGATTCTGTGATGTCTATCTGTGATATATATCTGTGATGATATCTGTGATGCACTTTGACCCAAGCCTTGAAGGAAAGGAATGATTCTTCAAGACAAAAAATGAGGAGGTCATGCATTCCAGGCATGGGGAGAGAGGTCCATGTGGCTTATGTGAATGTACTTAGGAAGGATATGTCTTGTGGAGTTGATAAACAAAATTTATATTAATACTGATCAATATTTTTAAGAGTGATCCAGGGCAAACAATTCTAAACAATTACAATGTGTATTATCTGTGGTTTATACTTCAAAAGATACTTGATTTTATCTGTGGGTGTTTTCTGTTCCCTGGTACTGATCACAATCCTCCACACCTTCAGACAGTTTCAAGAACTGTGATAAACAAAACCCCCAGATTTTTTTTTTGTGACTTGCCTTATAAAGGTGAAGCAAGTCCAAACATAGTTCAGCTGCACATGCAGAGACAGTCTGTCCCCAGGCCTGTGCTCTAAGTTTTTCCAATTTAGTAGAGCTTGCCAGAGCTTGTACTCTGATGGCGTAACTTTGTGACTACCTGGAATCACTTTCAAGCCTCAATAAAGCAATAGAATAGGACATCAGCTATTCAGTCATCAGTTAAAAAAAAACATTTCTTAAGTACCTATTATATAGCATGCACTGGGCTGAGATCTGGGAAAAGAGACAAATGGGAGGTATTCTCTGCCCTCCAGGAGTTGACATTCTAACAGCTGAGACAACAGGTACAGTATAATCATAAGCAGAATAAATACAAAATAAACATGGTAGTTTGGGGAAGGAGAGCAATAGGGAGGGTGAAAGAACTGTGAAAGGTATCATGTAGCAAGTAACACTTTGGTGGAGTCATGAAGGAAATAAGAGACTCCAAGATGTGAAATTGAGAAGGCAGAGCATTCCAAGGTTGGGGATCACAACCAGACCAAAGGGACAAGAGGCAAGAGACGGTTGCCTCGTGGGAGGAACATTATATGAGCCAGGATGGCTGGACCAAAGGGAGTATAGAAAGGAATAAGATGTAAGAAGTCTGAAAAGTGAGATGGGGCTAGCTTTGGAAAGAGATCCCAATGGAAAACAGAGGTGTTTCTATTTTATCCCACACCTACTAGAGAGCTAATGGAGTTACTGAGTTGGGGGAAATGACATGATAAGAACACTACTATTATGCACACTACAATTCTTAGATATGTGCATATATATATATATATATATATATATATATATATGTTTGCCTAATGTTTGGTTGTTGGTCCTGAATTTTCCTAGATGCCTTTCCTCAATCTAGATATAAGCAATTGATAAGATTCCAGAGTAAGACAATAGCATCTTAATGAAATCTAGGATGCAAACTTGCCACTGAAAATAATAGCCAACTTTAAGAGAATTTCTGCCTTTTCCCCGCCTCTAAGCATTTAGCCAGGTCATCCCTCATGCTGAGCTTTCTCACTATCTTTGCCTTCCAGAATCCTTCTCTTTCTCCAAGGGTCACTTCTCTCCCTTCTTCTCTCCCTTCTTCTCTCCCTTCTTCTTCTTCTTCTTCTTCTTCTTCTTCTTCTTCTTCTTCTTCTTCTTCTTCTTCTTCTTCTTCTTCTTCTTCTTCTTCTTCTTCTTCTTCTTCTTCTTCTTCTTCTTCTTCTTCTTCTTCTTCTTCTTCTTCTTCTTCTTCTTCTTCTTCTTCTTCTCTTCTCTCTCTCTCTCTCTCTCTCTCTCTCTCTCTCTCTCTCTCTCTCTCTCTCTCTCTCTCTCTCTCCTCTCCTCTTCATGTTTTGGAAAAAGAGACAACAAAAGGGAAAAGTCTTGAAAAACAACAATAAAAAAGTGAAAATAGTGATCTTCATTCAAACATTCATCTTTCTCTGGATGTGGATAGCATTTTCCATTATGAATACTTTGGAACTGTTTTGGATCACTGTATTGCTGAGAAGATCTAAGTAAATCATAATTGATCATTGAATAATGTTGCTGTATACCGTGTTCTCCTGGTTTTGCTCACATAAATCATATCATTTCAAGAAAGTCTTTCCATGTTTTCTGAAATCTGCTTGTTCAGCATTTCTTATACTACAGTAATCTCCCATCACAATCATATAATACAACTTGTTCAGCCATTTCCCAATTGATCAACATGCCCTCATTTTACAATATTTTGCTAGCACAAAAAGACTTGTTATAAATATACATATATATATTATATATATAACATATATATATATATATGTATGTATTTGTACAAGTGTTTTTTTTTTCATTTTCTTTAATCTCTTTGGTATATAGACATGGTAATGATATTGCTAAATCAAAAGATATGCACAATTTTGTGGCCCTTTGAACATAGTTCTAGATCTTTTCCAGAAAGATTATACCAATATTCGACTCCATCAACAATTCATCAGTGTCTCAATTTTGCCATATTTTCTTCAATATTTGTCATTTTTCTTTTCTGTCATGTCAACAAATCTGATAGATATAAGGTGGTACCTCAGAATTGTTTTAATTTACATTTCTCTAATTAGTGATTTACAGCATTTTTTTTTCATACAACTATAGATAGTTTTGATTTCTTCATCTGAAAACTGCCTGTTCATATTCTTTAACCATTTATCAATTGGGGAATGACTTATATTCTTATAAATTTGATTCAGTTTTCTGTTTGAAAAATAGGTCTTTATCAGAAACACTGGCTGTGAAAATTGTTTCCCATCTTTTCACTTTCCTTCAAATCTTGGTTGCTTTGGTTTTGTTTGTATAAAAACTTTTCAATTTAATGTAATCATAATTGTCCATTTTGCATTTTATAATGTTCTCTATTTCCTATTCCATTAGAAATTCTTTTTTTTCTCCATAGATCTGACAGGTAAACTATTCTTGGCTGTCATAATTTGGTATATGGTATAAAAGGTTATGGTATAATCCTTTATGTCTAAATCACATACTTATCTTGATATATGGTATGAAATGTTGTTGTATGCCTGGATTCTGTTATTGTATTTTCCAGTTTTCCCAGGAGTTTTTGTTAAGTAATGAGTTCTCTCAGAAACTGGAGTGTTTGGGTCTATTTTATATTACATCACAATAGTCATTTACTACTGTGTACCTAATTTATTCTACTGATTCCCACAATATTTCTTAGCCAGTACCAAATAGTTTTAGTTACTGCTGCTTTATTATATCGTTTTAGATCTGATATAGCCAGGTCACCTTTCTTTGCATTTTCCTCTCTAATAATTCCCTTGCTATTCTTGATCTTTTTTGTTTTTCCAGATGAACTTTGCCAATTTTTTTAGCTCTCTAAAATAATTTTTGGTAGTTTGATTGTTATGGCACTGAATAATTCATTTAGGTAGAATTATCCTTTTTATAACATTAGCTCAGCCTACTCATGAACAATTGATATTGTCTAGTTGTTTAGATCTGACTTTATATGAAAATTGTTTCGTAATTGTGTTCATATAGTTCCTAGACAGTTGGGTGAAATAGATCCTAATTATTGCTTTAATATCCTCTTCATTGGTGGTGAATTCACCCTTTTCACTTTTAATACTGGAATTTGGTTTTTTTTTCTTTCTCTTTTAAAAGATGAAATTAACCAAAGGTTTATTTGTTTTATTGATTTTTTTTGTATTTTATTTATTAAATTGTTTTCTTTTCTTAAATTTTATTAATCTCTCCTTTGATTTTCAGAATTTCTAATTTGGTGTTCAATTAGGAATTTTTAATTTGTTCCTTTGGTAGTTTTTTTTTTAATTGCATGCTTCTACATTGATCTATTTTTTCTCTCTGTTATTCATGTAATCATTTAAAATATATGATTTCCTCTAAATATTACTTTGATTGCAGAGGCAAGATAATTTTAAAGGTTTTCTAGGAGAATATTTAAAAGTATGGAAAAGACACTTTTGCAAAACCAAAAAGTGATCAAGAAGTTATCAGCAAGCTATTGATTCATAAGTCCATTAAGTTTTTTGTAATGTATTTTAGAGGCAGCATCGCCTCATGTGTTAGAGAGCTGACATGAGAGACAGGGACACCTTATTTCAAGTTCTCACTCTGACCCCATAATGATTGTGTAACGCATAACTGTTGTGTGACCCTGGACAAATCACTTTAGAATCTATTTGCCTTCTTTCCCTCAACTGTAAAATGAGGATATCTGCCAGGGTTATTAAGATGAGCAAATGAGATAATATTTGTTAAGTGTTTAGCATTGTGACTGTCACATAGAAGATGCTTAATAAAGATTTGTTCTTCTCCCAAGACAAAGTTCTTATTCATCAATCTCACATTATATAAGAATTATCTATTCATCTTTGCAGTTACACAACAAACTGAGAGGTGTAGACAACATATGATCTCACCACATCTGCTATATGCTATATATTTCTTTTTTAATAATAGCTTTTATTTTCAAAATAGATGCAAAGATAGTTTTTAACATTAAATTAACATTAAACATTAAACTTACAAAACCTTGTGTTACAAATTTTCTCCCTTCCTTCACTTTCTTCCCCTAGACAACAAATAATTCAATATATGTTAAACATGTGCAATTCTTTTACATATATACATATTTCCTCATTTATCATGCTGCACAAGAAAAATCAAATCAAAAGGGGAAAAATGAGAAAGAAAAAAGTAAGCAAACAATAACAAAAAAAGTGAAAATACTATGTTGTGATCCATACTCAGCCTCATAGTCCTCTCTCTAAGTGCAGATGGCTCTCTCTCTCACAAGACCATTGAAACAGGCCTACATCACCATCATCTGAAGTCATCCTGCTGATCATTTCTTACAGAAGAATTGGTATATACATGGTATATACATAACTTAGTCATTCTCCAACTGATGGATATACACTCAATTTCCTTGCCACCACAAAAAGGGCTGTTACAAACATTTTTGCACATGTGGGTCCTTTTCCTTTTTTATGCTCTCTTTGGGATACAAACCCAGTATAGACACTCACTGCTGGATCAAAGGGTATTCTGCCTGCATATTTCAAAAAATTGTTTGATTGGCCCTTTTAAATCTATCTAATAGTAATTTATTTCATATTCTATAAATATCTATAATGATATTCTATGATAGAATCGGCCATATTAATAACTTTAACAATTCACTGAGTATCATCTTGAAGTGAAGTGTCGAATAGGGAGACATACGCTTCTGTTGGTTGAGATGTTTGCTGGGGTTATGTGTAATATTTTATATAGAGTCTATATTAGAGAGAAATTTACTCTAGATGTTCATGTTCTTCATTTACATTGGGCACTATAAGAGTTCTTTAAGAATAGCCACCATTATTTGAAAAAGATGAGTCTAATTATCTATTCCATAAAAATAAAGCATGTGAAAACTATATATGTGTGTATGTACACATAAATATATACACTATATATACATAAAATATGTGTATATATATGCATACATACACACATATATATTTTTTTTCTCCATGGATCATAGTCTCCTTTCTGACACACAGAAACTCTTGGAGGAACTCCCACTTATAAAGTTTGTTGCCCCACTATGTGTGAACCCAGTGTCTGGGAGGTAGTCGTCTTATCTTCTTAAAAGAACTCATGCTCATGAGGCTTGAATCATAGATATTTATTTCCAGAGGATAGCACCAAGGAAGAACTCACCTTTGAGCTCCTATGGAGTCCATAGGCATCATTCTCCAGTGGTTTATTCTTTCTCCCCAGGGACTTATATATAGTTACTGTGACATAATACTACCTTTGGAGGAACATTAGAATAAAAGTCAGTGCAGATTCTGTTCCTCCATGTTTGCTTCTCTGTTTCTCAACGGATCGATATCAAACTATGTCTACAATGAATAAGAGGAGATTGGCTAAATTTGGAAAACGGCATAACACTTTAAAAATTATATATATATATATATATATATATATATAGTTAATTTTAAAAATATTTCCTAATTAAATAACTTTTTTAATTAAAAAAAATTTAATTCTAAATTCTCTCCCTCACTCCTTTGAAAAGGCCAGAAATATGGTATGATTAGACACGCTACACAGCACTTTTAATTATCTCAAGTCACTTGCTATTCCCAAAATAATCCTTTTTTTTAATCCCCAAAATCTCTTAGTCATATGTAATGAGGTCATATAATATAATAATCTAGAAAACTCAGAGTTGTAGGTGACTGAAAGATCAATGGACAAGTGAATAGTAATATAATCAGGCTGAAACATATCACTAGTGATAACAGATATAAAATAACATGAAAGACATCAAGGACAAGTATGACTGAAAAAGGAGCTGGATCACTTATACAATTAGAATAGGGGATGATAGATGATCAGCCAGAAACTCCACTTTTATCCACAAAACATTAAGAGAGCTAGAGGAAGCCATCTAGCACGTTGAGTTGACAGATCTCCTATGAAAGATTTATAGAATATTATAGAATAATAATGTCAAAAATCACACTGGGAGAAAAAATATAGACGAGTTAAGATTTACACTTGTGGAATGAATATTCATACTGTGAGGACCTGGAGAAGTATGAAAGAAGGATTATATTAAATGTGGAGTCTCTTCAAGGTGGTGGTGGGGGGGAACAAAAACAAAAAAACAAACAAAAACCCACTGGCTTTGGAGTCTGAGCATCTATGGTCGAACTCCGCCCCTGATGAGGTATAACTAAGCTTTTAACCTTCCTGGGCCTCAGTCTTTTCATTTGTAGAATGGGAAGATTGAACTAGATGGCCTCATTCCAGTTCTGACATGAGGGCCATATATCTATGTTATAATTCCTCTGAACTCTGCTATTTATTTAGGGAGGGAAGATACAGTCATAAACAAAAATAAGTAAGTACTCTCAGTAATGCTCTCTCCTTTTCCTCTCTCCTTCTCCCTGACCCTTCCATAAAGGAAAGGGGTATAGAAGGTAAAAAGCATTTTTAAAATCAACCAAAACATTTTCCTCCAAGTTTTCCACTTTTTCCTATTCCTCCTCCTTTTTTTCCTTCTGCGACTTCATGTCTCTAATTTCCACTCAACGGGGAAAATGAATACTGTGTGGGCACAAGCTCTGTGTCACTCAATCGGATTCCTGTCTTTGGTGAGAGGTAGGAAGGATGATGAGAGGAAACTTTGGGACTTTTAGAGAAAATGAATTTAAGAAATGTTATTTTCCCCCCATTTTCTTTTCTGTAAAAATAATATACTTAAAATCTTGAGTTCCGATTTATTTCCCCCCTCCCTTATTCATTGAGAAGACAAACAATATAATATCAATTATACATGTGAAATTTTAGCTGTGTTTTTTGTTCCTTTTCAATTACTCAGTCTGATTAACTGAATCTGACTTGTAAAAAACCCTTCTTTGAGATGGCGTTTAATTGTCAACTTTCTAACAATTAACCACCTTTATCTTATTGTCAATATAGTGCTTCCATCTTGTGGAGAGGAAGGCAATGGCATGTTTAAAAACAGTCGTTCTAACTAGAATAGCTTGGAAAGAAAACTCTGTTTTACTGTGGTTTTGCTAGGAATATCCTAAGCATTTTCCAAGAATAATTTGAGGTGAAAATCAGGGATTCCCGCACAAAACAGCGTATTCTAAGTTTGGTTAAGACAGTAAATGTTTTAAGGATCACAGAAAGGTGAGTATGATCATTCCCTCTCCCCTCCTCTCTTTCTCCTGAAATATAGATGAACGTGGCTGGAGCAGTGTTCCTGCTGCAGTATTAATAATGGAATTGACTTGTAGCTGTCTGCATCATTTCATATGCTAATGGATCTACTAGGAAATGAATTTGCATGTTGTGGAAGGGATGGAAATCTTAGGAATGTCTTCTGTTTCCTGATAAAATTCCAAATTCTCCTTCCCCCCTTCTCTCCCTCCTCCTCTTTTTCCCTCCTCCTTCACCATTTTTTCTCTCTATTTTTTCTGTGTCTCTCATTCTCCCTCTTTCTCCTTCTCTCCCTCCCCCTCTCTTTCCTTCCCTCCCTCTCTCCCTCCTCCCTCACCATTTTCTCTCTCTATTTTTTCTGTGTCTCTCATTCTCCCTCTCTTTCTCCTTCTCCCTCACCCTTCCACAAAGGACAGGGGTATAGAAGGTAGAAAGCATTTTTAAATCAACTAAAACATTTCTTCCAAGTTTTCCACTTTTTCCATTTCTTCTCTTTTTTTTTTTTTTTTTTTTTTTCTTCTGGGACTTTGTGTCTCTAATTTCCACTCGAGGGAAAAAATGAATACTGAATGTGTGGGCCCCAGCTCTGTATCACTCAATCGGATTCCTGTCTTTGGTGAGAGGAAGGAAGGATGATGAGAGGAAACTTTGGGACTTTTAGAGAAAATGAATTAAGAAATGAGAAACCTGGAGAGGGATAAGCAATAAGGTTAAATACAAGAGGGCATACTTGCCAGGAAATTATAAAAATAGAATTTAGAGGAGTTTCTGAGTTTCAGGTGACTGTCAGGAGAGCAGTTTGATTTGGCACAGGAGTGAACTTGGAGATTAGACTCTAAAATTGTGCTTTTACTATGATCAAAAAAGTCAAATTCTGTTCAATAATAACAATATAAATAGAAGACTTCTATAGGGTATTGCCATATTAAATTTGATACGTGCTAGCACATTAATCTAACAATTAGATTGACAGACTGCCACTTTATGTCATATGCCCAGAAGTAAAGGAACACTTCAGTAGTCCTGGTCTTTGGGGTTACTTTGTCCTTTCTTACAGAGTAGTGGATAGAGAGCTCCCTACTTGGCAGCAAAAGACTTAGGTTCAAATTCAGGTCCTGTCATTTATAAGTTACTTTGGGCAAATTACTTTGCCTCATTGATCCTCAGTTTTCTCATCTATAAAATGGGAGTAAAAATTACTATCAGCACACTTTTTGAAAAGAGCAAATGAGACAATGTATGTGGAAATGTGTTGTAACACTGAACACTTTAGTCCACCTTCAGATGTCAAGTCAGGACACTTCCCCCTCCTTGAAATTCAGTCATATCTTTTCTTCTAAAGCTATTTTTATCAAGGTCTTTCAATACTCCATTAAGAATCTTCTCAATGTCCTGCAGGGCTTTCCTTGGTTCTTTTTATGTATTCCATAATTACCGGAGTGACACTCAGGACATATATAAATTATCCCTCTCTTTAATTCCAATTCAAATCAATTTGACAAGCATTATAGATTCAAGATGTGATAGAAAGACAACTGGAATTGGAATCAGAGGGACTGGATTTGAATCTTGGTTCTTCCACTTATTCTTTGTGAAATCCAGAGCAAGTCATTTAACCCCTCAGAGCCTCAGTTACAGTCTCCTCTGTAAAATGAAGGAGCTGGTTTCAATGAGTTTTAAAGTCCCCTACAATTCTAAACCCATGATCCTATAATTACTTAGTATTGAGTGGACATAGCTTAGCATCTAATAATATCACTTACTCAAGATGGGCAAATGGAATGATTTTCCTATTGAATTATATGTTGTAATCTGGGCACTATGGCTATTCATCCATCTTGTTCTTCTTGTGTAAAAAACCAGCCATATTTTCTTAATGAGTATGGATTTTACTGACAAGGTCCTGTGGCATGCTCAGGATCAATTTTTATGCTCACACCATTTTTAGTACCAACAGAAGCTCCTAGACATCTTTCCCATCAGTACAAAGCCAGTCTTTTATTTGGACATTATACATAGGGTAGCACAATGGATAGAGAACTAGGTCTAGAGTCCAGAAAACATCTTCCTGAGTTCAAATCCAGTCTCTGTCACTTACTACTTGTATGATCCTGGGCAAGTCCCTTATTTGCTTTGTGTTCCTCATTTGTAAAATGACCTGGAGAAGGAAATGGTAAGCCACTCCTCTATCTTTGTCAAGAAAACTGTGAATGGTGTCATGAAGATTTAGACATGCCCAAAACAACTCAATGATAATAACAGAACATTCTCCATGGCACTAATGAATATCACTGCAATCCTAAAGCACCTCTAATTAGGAATAAAATAGTATAGTGATTCTATGTTAAATAATAGCAATTCATATTTATAGAGAATTCAAACTTTACAAAGCATTTTCTTCATAGCAACCCTAAGCTGCTTGTAATTAGCCTAAGTAGTGTTATTCCCATTTTACAAATGAGGAAACTGAAGCTCAAAGAGTTTAAAAATTTTTCCTATGACCACTCCTCTATCATGTATTTAAGGCAACTCCAAGACCAACATTCTGTCCACTAGTTTGTACTACACAGTGTCTCAGTAAAAATGCTCCTTAAATGACAACAAAGGAAAGTATGATGAATGCTGTCTGGGAAGGCTTTAACAGTTATAAAATAATATATCTGGAGTTTGAAAAGACTTCAGAGGTCATCTAGTTCAACCATCTCATTTTACAGATGAAGAAACTGAGATTGTAGGAGGATAAGTTACTTAAACAGCAACAAACAAGTAGTAGACATCAGCAGCTAAAGTTCCACTCTGAGCTTCTGACCCAAAGCCAGAGTTCTTTTTTTCTCTGTACTTTGCTGGCTTGTGATATGGATACTAATTCATTTAATAAATGTCTGGGTTTTTACAAACTGATTGATATTCATGGTTTTTTAACATCACTTTAATTTTCCGATAAATCCCTTTTCCTTCTCCACCCAGAGAGTCAATCCTTATAAGAAAAAATAAGAGATAGAGAAAAGAAATCAGTTGAGCAAAACTAACCATGAGCACATCAACTGAATTTGACAATATATACAATGTTCCACATCTCTAATCTCCTACCTCTGCAAGGAAGGGAAGAAAGTCCATCAATAAATGATTGTTGAATTGAATTTCACTAATGACTTCAATAGCTTAAAACCCTTAGACACTCAGAGTAAGAATAGTGGAAATTAGATGTGATGCAATCAAAAAAAGCACTAGATGAGGGGAATGAATCACTGGATTGGGAATCAGAAGACCATGTTTCATTTCTAACTATCTCTTGTTGGTTGTACAATATCAAACAAGTCATTCTTTCTCTCTCAGCTTTTTTTTTTTTAAACAAACCATAAAATAAAAATAAAAATCATTTGCCATATATACCTCACTGAGTCTGTGGTAGGAATAACATCTACCCTATATGAATTGGATTATTATTTTTTTCCCTAAAAGTTAACAAAACCATCTTTGAAGCTCAATTGGTACTGGGGACTAAAAGCTGGATTGCTGAAATTTTCCTTTTTACCTTAGATAAAACCTTGGCTCACAAGAAACTGGGGACTTCTCAGGCTTGTACCCTACTGAGAGGGTGGAACACATTAACAAATGTATGTAAAGGAATCAATTCTATATTCATGATGAATACCATTTTATATTATTGTTAAGCAAACTTCATTTGTTAATATTATGTGGTTTATAAATTTAATTCATTTTATTATTTTTTTATGTTAATTCATCTTAATCCCAAGCCTGAACCCCCAGACCTGAGGCAGGCATGGCCCATGGCCCATATCAAGTTTGTTATAAGAGAAGCACTTTGCAAACTTTTAAAGAGCTACAGATATATGAATTTTTGCTGTGATATGATCTCCTTTATCTGGTTAAAAGACAATAAAGAAGAATGGATTCCATTCATTCATTACACACTTATTAAGTATACACCATGTGATTGAGAAGTAGGAAAAAAATGAAAATCTCTGCCCTCAAAAAGTTTGGATTCTTGATGAAATTTTGGATAAAGTGGGGGAGGGAAGGAAGAATAAAGTAAAAACTACGTAGCAGAGAACAGAAGAATAACCTACAAGGAAGCAAAGAAAAGATTGGACAATCATTAATATAATTTATAATGCTTTCTTAAAATGTTAATTTATTCTTACATATTCTGAATTTTTTCTGATTTTCTGCTGGGCACATGACAATGTTTTCTTTTTCTTTTCTATCTTTTTTCTTTTTCTTATTTTTGTATTTAGCTTTAAGTAAATAATTTTTTAAAAAGAAATTTACATTCTCTCTTAGAAAAACAATGTATGCATTAGTAATTAAATAAAAATATATACAGAGTAAACAAGAAGTAATCACAAGGAGTGAGGGTTGAAAGCACACTAGTCATTGGGGATGGGGGGAATCAGGAGAGGCTTTGCATAGGAGGTTGTAATATTCTTCTCTAAAATATAATGTTCTCTGAGAGCAGGTTACTTGGGGGGCTTCTGGAGGCAGCCTTAGTTTCAGTTCAGTTCAATAATCACCTCAAATGCTGCCAGGTATTAAAGTCCAAATTCTTTATTGTTTCCTTTTAAGTCTTGTCTCCTTCCTGGGGCCTAGTTAGCTTTCTTAGAGGCCTATCTCCTTGGTTCCAAGAGCTCCTGTCGCTAGTCCTTTGCCTCTGCCAGCTTCTGCCTCTAGCTTCCTCCGAATGAGCTTCTAGTGGGCTTCTCCTCCTTGGCCCTGAGACCTCCTCCTTATATGCCCCACCCTGAGTATACACCAATCATTATATCACTAGGAAACCATTATTTGTTGTAGGATTAAATCAATGCTAAACTAGATTTAACTATTGTCTCCTCAATTCCATTTAGTACCTTGTTTAGAGTTCTGGCCCATAACATCTCCTTATAGGATCAGATCAATCATACTGAACCATGCTAAATTAGATAACTATTGTCTCTATCAATTCCACTGTCTTAGTTCCTTGTAAGAATCCCAACAGGAGGAGATTATGGAATAGATCCTTGAAGGAAGCTAGGGATTCTAAGAGATAGAAGTGAAAGAGTGCATTCTAAATGGAGAAGAAAGGGCAACCTATATAAAGGCACAAGAGTGGAAAACAGAGTTCTGAGTTCAAGGAATGGAATATTGCTCAGTCTGACTAAAACAATGCTGTGAAAAGATATGAGCTAGGAGGTAGAATGTCATGTATGAATAACAGCAATAGACTAAAAAAAAAAGTATGAAGACAAAGGACAAAAAAATACTTTTTCTTTCCTCCAGCTCTTTTTTTTTGAATGTGCAGACTTATTTAAAATTTACTTGAAAAAAAAAATCTTTGACTTTGCAATCAGACTTTCTGCCCTTTCTATGGGGTTCCTAAGTTGACCACCAGGCCCCAGACGGTGACCTGTGTTAGAAAACTTAAAACTTTATCTTTCTGCTTAATTCAAGCATAGGAGGCAGACAGGAAAAGAAATAAAACTAGCTTTAACACTTGGAATGCTGAGCAAGTTTCTTTCTCCCTGATTTGACAGGTCAAAGAAGATGGCAGCTTTCCTTTGTCTCCATTGTACTCATGATTCTGTATTTGCTTTTCCTTTTTCTAAGGTATAAACAAAATAGGTTTCAAGATGACTGGTGTTCCAACTTAGAATTAAGATTAAGGTTTTTAGGCAAAATAACAAAATAAAAAACACATTGGATAATCTAAAAGCTAAATAATTCCCTGACCTCAAAAAGCAACAACAACAACAAAACCCAAAGCTTCAATGATCTGTGAGTGGATTTGCTCATACCATAGTAGGTGCTGCAGTCACTATTTGACTGAGAAGAGGGCAGTGGGAGGCATCTCAAAAGAAATAACTTCATTTACTTGACAATTTTAAGTAGGTTTGGACACATGCCCAGAAGTGTGCTAGGGATGATGGGGAATAAGACAGTTATTACCATTTCATTAAGAAAACTTGGATCTCTGCACATGAGGCTTTGGAAGCAGAATTTTTCCAGTTCAATCACCTTCTGAAGCAAAAAAAATTAGGAAACATAGACTGACAAAAGATACAATACCTATGAATATAATAGAATATTATTATTCTATTAAAATGTTGAGCAGGCTGATTTCAGAAAAGCCTGGAAAGACTTACATGAACTGATGCTAAGCAAAGTGAATAAAACCAAGAGAACATTATACAGAGCAACAAGAAGATTATGTGATGATCAACTGTGATGGATTTGACTCTTTTCAACAATGAGATGATTCAAGGCAATTCCAATAGATGCCATTCACATCCAGAAACAAAAATATGGAGACTGAATGTGGATCAAAGCAAAGTATTTTCACATTTTTCATGGTGATGGTGTTTGCTTGTTTTTTCTTTCTCATATTTTCCCTTTTGATCTGATTTTTCTTATACAGCATGGTGAATATAAAATATGCTTAGAGAAATTGCACATGTTTAACCTATATTGGATTGCTTGTTGTCTAGCAGAGGGGAGAAGAGAGAGAGTGGAAGAAAAATTTGAAACAGAAGGTTTTGCAAAGATGAATGTTAAAAACTATCTTTGCAGATTCAGACTTCCGGCCAAGATGGCGGCGTGGAGGCAGACAGCTGCTTGAGCTCCTCGTTTTCTCTCAGAACTTACTTCATGACAAGCCTCTGACTTAATGCTTGACCCAGAAAGAAATCCACAAATTATCACCAAGAGAAGACATCCTTGAAAGTCGCCAGAAAAGGTCTGTGTTTGTTCGGGGGAGGGTCAATCAGACTGGGCACAGACTGAGGGCAGACAGCCAGAGCAAGACAGGCAGCTCACACAGCTCAGACCGGAGGGGGAGGGGTGTGATCTCTGCCGTTTCTGCGAAAGGGCTTTTGCCCCAGTGTGGATGCTCCGTCTTGGCAGCAAGCCAGGAGCAGCAGAGAGGGTGTAAACACCGGAGGTGAAGATTAAAACCCCAGAAAGCCAGCGTCTCTCAGAGTCCGGCCACCCCCAGCCCCCACCTGGACTGACTCGGTGCGTTCTCAGAGCCTCAGAGCGCAGACTCAGTACAGTCATTGCTGTTCTGTTAGTGGCTCTCTGCTGCCCTACCCCCAATCTGTAGAGGAAGCCCATTAATACCATCCAGCCCCATCCCTCGCAAAACAGACCAATTGTTTCTCTTGTCAGTTTGTTTTCTTTGATTCCTACTCTGACAAAATGAACAAAAAATTCAAAAGGGCTCTAACCATTGACAGCTTCTGTGTGGAGAGGGAGCAGACTTCAAATGCTGAGGAGACTAGGAACAGAATGTCCCCAGATGTATCCCCTGGGAGGGATATAAGCTGCTCCTCAATACAAAAGAACCTCATAGAGGAAATCAAAAAGGCTCTCACAAGAGAGCTGGAAGAGAAATGGGAAAAGGAAAGGGAAGCTTGGCAAGAAAGCCTGGAAAAGTCATCCCATGCATTCAAAGACAGAATGGATAAAGAAATCAAATCATTGAGAAACAAGATTAGTGAGCTGGAAAAGGTAAACAACTCCAAGGAAAACAGGATTAGTGAGCTGGAAAAGGTAAACAACTCCAAGGAAAACAGGATTAGAGAGCTGGAAAAAGAAAACAGCTCTCTAAAAAATAAAATGGATAAAATGGAAAAAAATTCCATAGAAGATAAAAACTCAATTGGACAATTACAAAGAGATATAAAAAAAGTGAGTGAAGAAAATACATCATTGAAAATTAGACTGGAACAAGTAGAAATGAATGACTCAAGGAGAAACCAAGAGGGAGTCAAGCAAAACCAGAGAAATGAAACAATTGAAAAGACTGTCAAGTACCTTACCAGAAAGACAACAGACCTGGAAAACAGATCCAGGAGAGACAATTTGAGAATAATCGGACTCCCTGAAAAATGAGAGGAAAAAAAGAGCCTGGACACCATTTTCGAGGAAATTATCAAAGAGAACTGCCCAGACGTTTTGGAAACAGAGGGTAAAATAGACATTGAGAAAATTCATCGATCACCTACTGAAAGGGACCCTAAAATCAAAACGCCAAGAAATATAGTGGCCAAGTTCAAGAACCATCAGACAAAGGAAAAGATATTGGAAGCTGCTAGAAAAAAACAATTCAGATATGGAGGATCCACAATAAGGATAACACAGGATCTAGCAGCATCCACATTAAAAGAACGCAGGGCCTGGAACATGATATTCCGAAAGACTAAGGAACTTGGTATGCAGCCAAGAATAACTTACCCAGCAAGAATGAGCATCGTTTTCCAGGGAAGAAGATGGACATTTAATGAAATAAATGAATTCCATCTATTTTTGATGAAAAAACCAGACCTACATAAGAGGTTTGATCTTCAAATACAGAACTCAAGAGACTTCTAAAAAAGGTAAAAAGAAATCTTGAGAACTATACTTCTGTCAAAAAAATATGTAAAGAACATATGTACAATTTGTCTTAGAAACTAGAGGTGGAAAGGAGATTATATCATAAAAAAGTATAAAGTGGTGGTACTACATCTCATGAAGAGGCAAAGGTAACCTATTATAACTGAGAGAAAGAAAGGAGGGAGATGAACATAGCGTGTATCAATAGACATATTCGATTTATGGTGAAACTTCTTCCACTTCATTGAAAAGTGAAAGGGAAGGAGTAAGCTAAGGGGAAGGGAATACAGTAATTTCGAGGAAAAGGGGTAAAATAAGGGGAGGATCTTTAAGGTGGGGGAGGGATCCTAAAAAGGGAGGGCTGTGAAAAGCAAGTGGTGTTTACCAGTTTAATACTGGATAGGAGGGTAAAAGGGAAGGAAAGGGGAAAAGCATAAGCAGGGGTTAATAGGATGGCAAGCAATATAGAATTAGTCCTTCTAACCATAAATGTGAATGGAGCAAACTGCCTCATAAAGAGGAAGCAGTTAGCAGACTGGATTAAAAGTCAGAATCCTACTATATGTTGTTTACAGGAAACACACCTGAAACAGGATGAGACATTCAAACTAAAAGTAAAAGGGTGGAGCAGAATCTATTATGCTTCAGGCAAAACCAAAAAAGCAGGAGTAGCCATCCTCATCTCAGATCAAGCAAAAACAAAAATTGATCTAATTAAAAGAGATAAGGAAGGGCATTATATCCTGCTAAAGGGAAGCATCAATAGTGAAGCAGTATCAATATTAAACATGTATGCACCAAGTGGTTCAGCATCTAAATTCTTAAAAGAGAAATTAAGAGAGCTGCAAGAGGAAATAGATAGCAAAACTATAATAGTGGGAGATCTCAACCTTGCACTCTCAGAATTAGATAAATCAAACCACAAAATAAATAAGAAAGAAGTCAAAGAGGTAAATAGAATACTAGAAAAGTTTGATATGATAGATCTTTGGCGAAAGCTAAATGGAGACAGAAAGGAATATACTTTCTTCTCAGCAGTTCATGGAACCTATACAAAAATTGATCATATACTAGGGCATAAAAACCTCAAAATCAAATGCAGTAAGGCAGAAATAGTAAATGCATCCTTTTCAGACCATAATGCAATCAAAATAACATTTAATAAAAAGCCAGGGGAAAATAGACCAAAAAATAATTGGAAACTAAATAATCTTATACTAAAGAATGATTGGGTAAAACAGCAAATCATAGACATAATTAATAACTTCACCCAAGAAAATGACAATAATGAGACATCATACCAAAATGTGTGGGATACAGCCAAAGCAGTAATTAGGGGAAGTTTTATATCTCTACAGGCCTACATGCATAAAATAGAGAAAGAGAGGGCCAACGAATTGGGTTTACAACTAAAATTGCTAGAAAAGGAACAAATTAAAAACCCCCAGACAAACACAAAACTTGAAATTCAAAAAATAAAAGGTGAGATTAATAAAATTGAAAGTAAAAAAACTATTGAATTAATTAATAAAACTAAGAGTTGGTTTTATGAAAAAACCAACAAAATAGACAAACCCTTAGTAAACCTGATTAAAAAAAGGAAAGAGAAAAAGCAAATTGATAGTCTTGAAAATGAAAAGGGTGAACTCACCACTAATGAAGAGGAAATTAGAACAATAGTTAGGAGCTACTTTGCTCAACTTTATGCCGATAAATTCGATAACTTAAATGAAATGGAAGAATACCTTCAAAAATATAGCTTGCCCAGATTAACAGAGGAAGAAGTAAGTAGTCTAAATATTCCCATCTCAGAAAAAGAAATAGACCAAGCTATTAACCAACTTCCTAAGAAAAAGTCCCCAGGATCAGATGGATTTACAGGTGAATTCTACCAAACATTTAAAGAACAACTAACTCCAATGCTATGTAAACTATTTGAAAAAATAGGGATTGAAGGAGTCCTACCAAATTCCTTCTATGACACAGACATGGTACTGATACCTAAACCAGGTAGATCGAAAACTGAGAAAGAAAACTATAGACCAATTTCCTTAATGAATATTGATGCTAAAATCTTAAATAAGATATTAGCAAATAGACTTCAGAAAATCATCCCCAGGATAATACACTATGACCAAGTGGGATTTATACCAGGAATGCAGGGCTGGTTTAATATTAGGAAAACTATTAGTATAATTGACCATATTAATAATCAAATTAATAAAAACCATATGATCATCTCAATAGATGCAGAAAAGGCATTTGATAAAATCCAACATCCATTCCTACTAAAAACGCTTGAGAGTATAGGAATAAATGGACTATTCCTTAAAATAATAAGGAGCATATATTTAAAACCTTCAGTAAACATCATATGTAATGGTGATAAACTAGAACCTTTCCCTGTAAGATCAGGAGTGAAACAAGGTTGCCCACTATCACCATTACTATTCAATATAGTACTAGAAACTCTAGCCTTGGCAATAAGAGCCGAGAAAGAGATCCAAGGAATTAGAGTAGGAAATGAAGAAATCAAATTGTCACTTTTCGCAGATGACATGATGGTTTACTTAGAGAACCCCAAAGACTCTGCTAAAAAGCTATTAGAAATAATTCAGAATTTTAGCAAAGTCGCAGGATACAAAATAAATCCACATAAATCCTCAGGATTATTATACATTACCAACACAATCCAACAGCAAGAGATACAAAGAGAAATTCCATTCAAAATAACAGTCGATAGTATCAAATATTTGGGAATATATCTACCAAAGGAGAGTCAGGAATTATATGAGCAAAATTACAAAACACTTGCCACAAAAATAAAGTCAGATTTAAATCATTGGAAAGACATTCAATGTTCTTGGATAGGCCGAGCGAATATAATAAAGATGACAATACTCCCCAAACTAATCTATTTATTTAGTGCTATACCAATCAGACTCCCAAGAAACTATTTTAATGACCTAGAAAAAATAACAACAAAATTCATATGGAAGAATAAAAGGCCGAGAATTGCAAGGGAACTAATGAAAAAAAAGTCAGAGGAAGGTGGTCTAAGTGTACCTGATTTAAAGCTATATTATAAAGCAACAGTCACCAAAACCATTTGGTATTGGCTAAGAAATAGACTAGTTGATCAGTGGCATAGGTTAGGTTCACAGGACAAGATAGTGAATAAAAATAGCAATCTAATCTTTGACAAACCCAAAGATCCCAAATTTTGGGATAAGAATTCATTATTTGACAAAAACTGCTGGGAAAACTGGAAATTAGTATGGCAGAAACTAGACATGGACCCACATTTAACACCACATACTAAGATTAGATCAAAATGGGTCCAAGATTTAGGAATAAAGAACGAAATCATAAATAAATTGGAGGAACATGGGATGGTTTACCTCTCAGACTTGTGGAGGAGGAAGGAGTTTGTGTCCAAGGGAGAACTAGAGACCATTATTGATCACAAAATAGAACATTTTGATTACACCAAATTAAAAAGTTTCTGCACAAACAAAACTAATGCAAACAAGATTAGAAGGGAAGTAACAAATTGGGAAAAAATTTTTACAGTTAAAGGTTCTGATAAAGGCCTCATCTCCAAAATATACAGAGAATTGACTTTAATTTATAAGAAATCAAGCCATTCTCCAATTGATAAATGGTCAAAGGATATGAACAGACAATTTTCAGATGATGAAATTAAAACTATTTCCACTCATATGAAAGAGTGTTCCAAATCACTATTGATCAGAGAAATGCAAATTAAGACAACTCTGAGGTATCATTACACACCTGTCAGATTGGCTAAGATGACAGGAACAAATAACGATGAATGTTGGAGGGGCTGTGGGAAAACTGGGACACTGATGCAATGTTGGTGGAGTTGTGAAAGAATCCAACCATTCTGGAGAGCAATCTGGAATTATGCCCAAAAAGTTATCAAACTGTGCATACCCTTTGACCCAGCCATACTACTACTGGGCTTATACCCCAAGGAACTACTAGAGAAGGGAAAGGGTCCTGTATGTGCCAAAATGTTTGTGGCAGCCCTTTTTATAGTGGCTAGAAGCTGGAAGATGAATGGATGTCCATCAATTGGAGAATGGTTGGGTAAACTATGGTATATGAATGTTATGGAATATTATTGTTCTATAAGAAATGACCAACAGGAGAAATACAGAGAGGCTTGGAGAGACTTACATCAACTGATGCTGAGTGAAACGAGCAGAACCAGAAGATCACTATACACTTCAACAATGATACTGTACGAGGATGTATGCTGATGGAAGTGGATTTCTTCAGCATAGAGAAGAACTAATCCAATTCCAATTGATTAATGATGGACAGAACCAGCTACATCCAGAAAAAGAACACTGGGAAATGAATGTAAACTGTTATTTTTACCTTCTGAATCCAATTCTTCCTGTGCAACAAAAAATTCAGTTCTACACACATATATTGTATCTAAATTATACTGTAATATATTTAACATATATAAGACTGCTTGCCATCTGGGGGAGGGGGTTGGGGGAGGAAGGGAAAAAATCTGAATAGAAGTAAGTGCAAGGGATAATGTTGTAAAAAATTACCCATGCATATGTACTGTCAAAAAATGTTATAATTATAAAATAAAATAAAAAATTAAAAAAAAAACTATCTTTGCATATATTTTGGAAAAAACAAAAAGCTATCATAAGAAAAACAGCAACAAAAAGATAAAATACCTTATAATGAACATTTATTAAGCAGCCACTAAATATGAAGAATTGTACTATGTACTAGGGAGACACAAAGTTCAGATTAGACATGCTCTCAAGGAGTTTATTGGATTAGGGGGATTAGATACTAATGTAAGTTCTACAAAAAAGTACTGTGAGATCTGAGGGAAGACAAACTTTTAGTAATGGAGAGAGGGATGGATCATAGAAGGTTTCCAAAGGAAATGACAATTCACTTAGTAAAGAATAACAATTATTGAAATTTATAAAACATTTAAAGTTTACAGAGGGAAAGAAAGGGAACAAACATCTATAAAGCCCCTACTATGTGCCAATAGCTTTACAAATATTATCTTATTTGTTCTCACAGCAATCTTGGGCATAGATACATTATGATGTCCATTTTTATAGATGAGGAAACTGAGGCAGACAGAAGTTAAGTGACTTAGCTAGATTCACACAATGTCTTAGACCAGATTTGAACTATCAATTGTGCCACCTACTTGCCTAGATAACAATTATAATGATAACAACTAGAACTTATAGCTTTCTGAGTCCAGGTATGGCACTTTATTCACCATGCCACCTAATTGATCTTCATATACTCTATATTATCTCATTTGAATCTCCTCTTTAAAGTAACTACAATAGGCATTTTAAATTTCTACTTTATAGTTAAAGAATTTAAAACTCAAGGAGGTTAAATAATTGCTCCGGGTCATCTAACTATTAAATGTTAGAAACTGAATTTGAATCTAGATGTTAGTAATACTAAGTCTAGCACTCTAGCTAGATTATTCCATGCCATCATCTGAAGATGAGTAAAGAGAAAGCATCCTAGAATAGGCATATAGCATACAAATGGAAGAAATAAGGATTGTACCAATTTGTAAGGAGACTTGAAGGATTTTGAACTTTGTTTGGCAAGCAATATGGAATCATTGGGAGATTTCTGAACAAAGGAGTGACATAATCAGATCAAGATTTATGGAATCAGTGTGAAGAATAAATAAGGAGAGATAGAGACAAAAGAGGTTGGGAACATTTATAAACAATTTATCAAGAATGGCAGTAGGAAAAGTTATCCAAGAATAGCATAGTAAGAATAAAAAA
This sequence comes from Sminthopsis crassicaudata, assembly GCF_048593235.1. Lineage (NCBI taxonomy): Eukaryota > Metazoa > Chordata > Mammalia > Dasyuromorphia > Dasyuridae > Sminthopsis > Sminthopsis crassicaudata. Next base: position 222,434,962 of record NC_133618.1, read on the forward strand.
AAGAGAACAGATTTGAAGGATGCTGTGGAAGTAGAATTGGCATGAGTTGGCAACTGATTGATTATAAGAAGTGAAGGTGCAGGATGGCATGAATGGCCAGGTAAATGATAATACAATGGACAGAAATTATAAAGTCAAAAAGGAGAACAAGTATAGAGGAAGAGATAAATAGCTAAGTTTTAGACCCATGAAAATTGGATGTCCACAGGGCAATTGTTTTATAAGTAGAAGAAAGATCAGTACATTACCAACAAAATCCAACAGCAAGAGATACAAAGAGAAATTCCATTCAAAATAACTCTCGATAATATAAAATATTTGGGAATCCATCTACCAAAGGAAAGTCAGGAATTATATGAGCAAAATTACAAAACACTTGCCACAAAAATAAAATCAGATTTAAATAATTGGAAAGACATTCAGTGCTCTTGGATAGGCCGAGCGAATATAATCAAGATGACAATACTCCCTAAACTAATCTATTTATTTAGTACTATACCAATCAGACTACCAAGAAACTATTTTAATAACCTAGAAAAAATAACAACAGAATTCATATGGAAGAATAAAAGGTCGAGAATTGCAAGGGAACTAATGAAAAAAAATCAAATGAAGGGGTCTAGCTGTACCTGACATAGAACTATATTATAAAGCAACAGTCACCAAAACCATTTGGTATTGGCTAAGAAATAGACTAGTTGAAAAGTGGAATAGGTTAGGTTCATAGGATAAAATAGTGAACAGCTATAGCAAGCTAGTGTTTGACAAACACAAAGATCCCAACTTTTGGGATAAGAATTCATTATTTGACAAAAACTACCAGGAAAAGTGAAAATTAGTATGGCAGAAACTAGGCATGGACCCACACCTAACACTGTACACCAAGATAAGATCAAAATGGGTCCAAGATTTAGGCATAAAGAATGAGATCATAAATAAATTAGAGGAACATAGGATAGTTTACCTCTCAAACCTGTGGAGGAGGAAGGAATTTATGACCAAAGGAGAACTAGAGATCATTATTGATCACAAAATAGAAGAATTTGATTACATCAAATTAAAAAGCTTTTGTACAAACAAAACTAATGCAAACAAGATTAGAAGGGAAGTAAAACTGGGAAAATATTTTTACAGTTAAAGGTTCTGATAAAGGTCTCATTTCCAAAATATACAGAGAACTGACTTTAATTTATAAGAAATCAAACCATTCTCCAATTGATAAATGGTCAAAGGATATGAACAGACAGTTTTCAGATGATGAAATTGAAACTATATCCACTCATATGAAAGAGTGTTCCAAATCACTATTGATCAGAGAAATGCAAATTAAGGCAACTCTGAGATATCTGTCAGATTGGCTAAGATGACAGGAACAAATAACGATGAATGTTGGAGGGGATGTGGGAAAACTGGGACACTGATACATTGTTGGTGGAGTTGTGAAAGAATCCAGCCATTCTGGAGAGCAATCTGGAATTATGCCCAAAAAGTTACAAAACTGTGCATACCCTTTGACCCAACAGTGCTACTACTGGGCTTATATCCCAAAGAAATACTAAAGAGGGGAAAGGGACCTGTATGTGCCAAAATGTTTGTGGCAGCTCTTTGCATGGTGGCTAGAAAATGGAAAATGAATGGATGCCCATCAATTGGAGAATGGTTGGGTAAATTATGGTATATGAATGTTATGGAATATTATTGTTCTGTAAGAAATGACCAGCAGGATGAATTCAGAAAGGCTTGGAGAGACTTACATCAACTGATGCTGAGTGAAATGAGCGAACTAGGAGATCATTATACACTTCAACAATGATACTGTATGATGATGTATTCTGATGGAAGTGGATATCTTCAACATAGAGAAGAGCTAATCCAATTCCAATTGATCAATGATGGACAGAATCAGCTACACCCAGAGAAGGAACACTGGGAAATGAGTGTAAACTGTGTGCATTTTTGTTTTTCTTGACAGGTTATTTTTACCTTTTGAATCCAATTCTTCCTTTGCAACAAAAAAATTCAGTTCTGCACACATATTGTATCTAAGATATATTATAACATATTTAACATGTATGGGAATGCCTGCCATCTAAGAGAGGGGGTGGAAGGAAGGAGGGGAAAATTCGGAACAAAAGTGAGTACAAGGGATAATGTTGTAAAAAATTACTCATGCATATGTACTGTCAAAAATGTTATAATTATAAAATTAGTAAAAAAATAAATATGTGAAAAAAATAAAATAAAATAAAAAGAAGAAAGATCAATATTCCCAAGTACACTTTTGAACAGTCCAAATGTTTTAATTTATAGTTCTATTATTCATGAATTTTGGAGAATTATTTTATATTATTTGTTATTAATCATTTGAAATTCATTTGGGAATTGTTCATATCATTTGATTACTCCTCTATTGGCTTTTGGTCTTAAATATTTTTGTTAATTAATTATATAGTCTGATATCAAACCCTTATCAGTGCTTTTTAATACAAAGAATTGTTTTCCTAGTCATAGATGGTTTCTTATAGATTTTTAAAGTTCCTAATCCTTTTTTGTTCTGCCTTTTCCAGTTCAAAAATCGTTCTCACTAAGAAAACAAAAACAAACTAACATTAAAAACAGTTACAAAAGAAGATCTCTGCAGCTATGTGTCTATAATTACTATCATCCCATTAATCCTGAGCAGGGCTCTTTATCCCTTGAAGGGAAGGTGTCTAGAATTAGGGCACTTTAATTTTATCTAACCCTTTCCTTTTACAAATGAGTTGATACCTTGTCCAAGGTCACAGAGATAATAAGTAGCAGTGTGAAGACTCAAACATAGTTTGTCTTATTTCAAGAACAGTGTTCTTTTTTTGTTTTTGTTTTTATTGTAGCTTTTTATTTACAAAACATATGCATGGGTAGTTTTTCAACACTGACCCTTACAAAACCTCCTGTTCCAACTTTTCCCCTCCTTTCCCCCAATTCCTCCCCTAGATGGCAGGTAGTCCAATACATGTTAAATATGTTTTAAAAAATTATTTTTATTTTTTTATTTTTACAAAAATTTTATGCATAGGTTTTTTCCAGCATTGACAATTGCAAAATCTTTTTTTTTTTCAACTTTTCCCCTCCTTCCCCCCACCCCTTCCCCCAGATGGCAGGTTGAGCAATACATGTTAAATATGTGAAAGTATAAGTTAAATACAATATGTGTATACATGTCCAAACAGTTGTTTTGCTGTACAAAAAGAATTGGACTTTGAAACAGTGTACAATTAACCTGGGAAGGAAATAAAAAATGCAGGCGGACAAAAATAGAGAGATTGGAAATTCTATGTAATGGTTCATAGTCATCTCCCAGAGTTCTTTCGCTGGTGTAGCTGGTTCTGTTCATTGCAGATCTATTGGAACTGATTTGATTCATCTCATTGTTGTAGAGGGCCACGTCTATCAGAATTGATCATCATATAGTATTGTTGTTGAAGTATATAATGACCCCCTGGTCCATGTTAAATATGTTAACATATATGTTAAATACAATCTATGTATACATATTTATTCCACAGAAAGAGTGGAAATGCTATGTTGTGGTCCACACTCATTTTCCATAGTCCTCTCTCTGGGTGTAGATGGTTCTCTTCACTACTGAACAATTGGAACTGATTTGGTTCATCTCATTGTTGAAGAGGATCATGTCCATCAGAATTGATCATCATATAGTATCGTTGTTGAAGTGTATAATAATCTCCTGGTCCTGCTCATTTCACTCAGCATCAGCTCATGTGAGTCTCTCCAGGCCTTTCTGAAATCATACTGTTGGTCATTTCTTACAGAACAATAATATTCCATAATATTCATATACCACAATTTATTCAGCCATTCTCCAATTGATGGGCATCCACATAGTTTCCAGTTTCTTGCCACTACAAAGAGGGCTGCCACAAACATTCTTGCACATACAGGTCCCCTTCCCTTCTTTAAGATCTCTTTGGGATATAAGCCCAGTAGAAACACTGCTGGGTCAAAGGGTATGCACAGATTGATAGCTTTTTGAGCATAGTTTCAAATTGCTCTCCAGAATGGCTGGATCAGTTCACAACTCCACCAACAATGTATCAATGTCCTTGTTTTCCCACATCCCCTCCAACATTGCACATTATCTTTTCCTGTCATCTTAGCCAATCTGAGAGGTGTGTAGTGATATCTCACAATTGAAGAACAGTGTTCTTTACCTTACATCTAATACCCTACTTCCGTGACTCTTGTTTCCTTTCCCCCAAAGCAGTGAGGGTATGTTTACAGCTATTATAGGGCATTTTTCTCTGTGCCTTCTCTCTGCAGTTAGCTATACAATACATTTAGGCTTGATTTTTGTTACATAGTAAAATATAATCAATATTGAGAGGTAATTGTTCACAAAACAATTATAAACATATACAGCTCTTAATTATTTGAACCAATGGAGGGAAAATGGGATTACCTGAGCAATAGGACATAGATTCATAAATCAGGGATTTAGAACTGAACCTTAGAAATTAAGGAAGAGAAATACTAAGTAGACTTTTCAAGGATTTTATATCGATTAAATGGTAGAGGAAGGATTGGAACTAAGGTCATCCTGAGCCTCCTCCTTGTGGACTGTCCACTGTACTCCACAGACATCTATCTGGTCATGGGTCCCAGTGAGACCATCAGGGGAATTTGTCCTTTTGCCTTTTTCCAGTACAGGTTATGTTATTATATAGACATGGTTGATGCCTATTCCACAACAAATCTTGACTCTGGCTGGGTAGGTTTGAGAAAGATAACTCATATCCTTCCTTATGGAGAATTAGCTACCATTCTGTATTCAGAAATGAAAAAGCTTGAATACTATTATTCTCTTTATTCACTAGATGTCACTCTTGGAATTAAGAATTTTTTTAGCCTTTACTTTGCCATACTGCAATATCCTTAACATAAGTCCACAACAAAAAGAATGAATACTGGGAAATTCAAGACCAAATGAAAGTGATTTTAAAAAATCATCTGTTTAACATATTACATGATCCCTTTCATCCTGATTATTTTAGACAAGGTGTTCTGTATCTGGGACCCACAGGTCCCTGAAGGTCCAAATATGTATTTTAAGGTATATTTGTGGAACAGGGACAAGCATGTAAGTATACAAGATTGAACTAAGCCCCAGGACATTTCTGGAAGTTTTCCCCTTCTCACCATTTCCACATCCCTGTTGCAGTTCAGACTACCATCATCATTTACCTGGACTATTATTGTATAGCCTCAAAAGTGATTTTCCAGGTTTTTCAAACTGGATGTTAAACACAGAGATGTTAAGTAGGCTTTTCCAGGGTCTTACAACTACTAAATGGTAGAAGCAGTCTTGGAACCAGGTCATCCTGAGCCTCCTTCTTGCGGATTGTTCACTATACTCTACAGACATATGATCATGGGTTCCAGTGGGACCATCAAGGGGAATTTGTCTTTTTGTCTTTTTCCAGTACAGATTGGAAACTAATCTGAATTCCACATATATGCTGAAATATTTGCTATGGGATAGGAAAATACTTTAGAATACATGGTGCAGAGCTCACCTTAGAGTTAAGAAAACTTGAGAGGAAGTCTCTCCTCTGACATAAGCTAGCTGTACCATCTTTAACAAGTTATTAAAATTTTCAGTGTCCCCAGATAATTACTAAGACTATAGGTTTGCAGAGTAGGTACCAATATCCTTAGGTACATCATAAAAACTCTTAGGATTCACTATGTCATTTCCTGGTGAAAAACAAACAACAAAAATCTTCAGTAATTCTCTATTGCCCTTAGAATAAAATAAAATTACTCATTTTCATTTTTATGGCCCTCCACAATCTCGTTACAACTGATAATTCCCATTTTAAGGATAGGAATAGGGACTGAACCTTTTCATTCCATATTATTTCCTTTTATTCAGTCAATATACCAGCCAAACTGGACAAATAGCCTTTCCCAGAACTCACTGTTATCTTCTGCGTCCCTCTAATATGTATTTACTTCTTCTTTCCATTCCGAAAATCCCTGGCTTCCTTCAAATTACAGCCCAGAAGCTAATTGCTATTCTAGCATTCCTGGTTACCTCAGTTATCAGAACTCCCCCTATTGAAATTACATTATATCATCTTATATGTACACATGTTGTACCTTCCAATCCAGCTCAACCCAATCCAATCCCATCCAATAAGTCATTTATTAAAAACTGAGTATCTGCATGAAACTGTGCAAAGTCCAAGTAAAACATGAATTCCTTGACGACAAGTACTATTTTGTTTCTCTCTTTATAGTTCCAAAACATAGCACAATGACTTACACATTTTAGTCAATAAAAACTTGTGGAATTTTGTAGAATCTCTCATTTCTGGAAAGAATTTTCTCCTCATCTCTGTTTTTTTTTTTTGTTGTAATTTTTGTCTTTATTCAAGACTCAAATTAATGCCCTCTTCTACTGGAAACCTCTGATTCTCCCATGTCTCCACTATTCACAGTTGTTGATGTTTTCTTTCTCTTTTAATTATCACATATTTTCTTATTTTTGAACATTTTCTATCTTCTCAGTAGAATGTAAGCATCTTGAGAGCAGAATTTGTTTTCTTCTTGTCCCTTTATTCACAGCTCCTTACGAAGTAAATGCTTAAAAAATATTTATAGAATTGAATTTAATTATCAATAGAAATAACTACTTCATGATTGAGAAGTTAGGTCCCTAAATTAACAGTACTCATTCTCTACTGCCATCTGAAAAAATTAATTCCATTTCTGCTCTTAAAGAATCTTTTACTAAAATACAAATAGCACATTAAACTTTTTTTTAGCTTAGAGTGAATTAAATTCTCAGAAACAATTTTCTGAGTAGTACGAAGATAGATTAATGTTTTGTTTTTCAAAGAAGAAAAAATTAGGAGAGGCAGAAATCAAGTGATGGAGCAAAGCTGGACTTATCTGAGCTCTTCCCCAAATCCTTCCAAACACCTTTAAACAATGTCTCTAAACAAATTCTAGAGCATCAGAACTCACAGAAAATAACAGAATGAAACAACTTTCCAGCCCAAAACAACCTAGAAAGTCAGTAGGAAAGGTCAATTGCAACAAGATGAGAATAGAGTATAGTCCAGTACAGCCTTCTCCAGCAAGAACTGGGCCCCATCAAACCAGAAGCAGGCCTTTGGAGTTACTGAATCAGAGGCAACAGTGGCAATTTCCAGACCTTTTAGCCTACAGATGCAAGAAAGGAAGAAAAGGAGAGAGAGAGAGAGAGAGAGAGAGAGAGAGAGAGAGAGAGAGAGAGAGAGAGAGAGAGAGAGAGAGAGAGAGAGAGAGAGAGAGAAAGGGAGGGGGGAGAGAGAGAGAGGGAGGAAGAGAGAGAGAGGGAGGGAGGGAGGGAGGGAGGAAGGAAGGAAGGAAGGAAAGAAGGAAGGAAGGAAGGAAAAAAGGAAGGAAGGAAGGAAGAGGGATTTAACATTTAGGAGATCTGGACTGGAAGATGGCATCAGCTACTACCTTGGTGTATGACCTTAGACAAGTGATAGCATGTTCTCTCATTTGATCCTTCAATCTTGTGGGTGCCATCCTATTTTACAGTCCAGTGTTCGATTACTTTGTGCCACTTAGCTGCCTAAATAATAATGATAGCAATGATAACGTTCAACAATAATAAAAACTTTTATATAGCACTTACCATTATGCTGGGTATTTTGCCAAGAACTTCACAATTATTATCTCATTTCATCCTAGTAAAAAAGGAGGTAAATATTATAATCCCCCTTTTACAGATGAGAAAACTGAGACAGGCAGAAGTTAAATGATTTGCCCAGGATTGTGCTACAAGTAAGAGTCTGAGGTCAGAAGATTTAAACTTTCTCACTCCAGGCACTAATGTTCATTGTGGCACCACCTAGCTATTCCCCCCCCCCCCCATTTCATCATTTTTGAGTTGGTGATAATAATAATAATGCATACCCTCCTTGTATTAAATTGTAGACAAAGCATTTTGCAAACCTTAAAGTGATAAACAAGAAACAGCAGTTACTTGAATTGTTCAAGTATCCCTGATTTCCTTGGTAAATGGATACCTTTTATCCATTGTTGTGGATTACAATACTTTCATTGATTTAATGGAGGGTGAGGTGTTGTGGCTTTAAAAGGGTACCCTGTTGGCTCAAACCCTGATGATGAGGCTTTTTGCACTTATCTCAATTTGATCTTTGTCAAAGGCATAAAATCAATCACTGGGACTATCCTGAAAATCTGTCAGAGGATTATGGATTTTAGAGTAGGAAGGGACCCTGTCATCTGGTCCAATGACCTCTTTGAATAAACCCAGTCCCAGTAACTTGCCTAATGATACCTAGGTGGTAAGTGGCAGAGCAAGGATTAGAATCCAGATCCCTAGCTCTCCCATTGCACCACGTTGCCCTCCCAGCTTTGAGTAGAAACTGACAGAGTCCAAACTTCAACCAGGGTCACCTCCACCAGAATGAAGGATTAAAGTATTAGGGCAGTAGAGGAAATTATTCTTTTCTAATGAACAAGGAATTTTAAGAGAAATTTAATATAGATTAACAGGAAATGTGTGATTTCCCTAAACTTGTGTGGCCTCCAGAGCATCTGTCTCCTTTTTACACAACAGGGGCAGTTGGCCAAGGATGAACTTCTGATCAGCTGGCTCTGTGGAATGATACATTCCCTGTGACAGTGGCTTTATCACAGAGGAAAGAAATAGGATTTCTGTAACTGAGGAAAGAGGGATGGCACTGAATGATCATTTTTCTTTCCTTGCTTTAATAGATGCTCTTCTCTTAAATGATGCAGTCACAATACTCCAGAATTATGGATTACAGTCCAAATCATTGTTCTGTTTGGGGAGGGGGGGCTTTTTGTCTTCTTTTCTTTTTGTTTCAAAAAAGAAAAGAGATGATTGTTTGCATTTTATTAATAATTTTATTTTTTATGATTAATAGCAATAAGTATGAAAGTGCTTTGAAAATTAAAAATGTCCTTTGCTCACAAATACTACGATTGGTGATGTTATGGGCCAGAACTCTGAACTTGAAACAAGATTCTTACATGGTACTAGGTCAGTGGAATTGATAGAGACAATAGTTATCTAATTTAGTTGTGTGCCAGAACTTGAAACAAGGTACTAAGTGGAATTGAGGAGACAATGGTTAAATCTAGTTTAGCACTGATTTAATCCTACAACAAATAATGGTTTCCTAGTGATGTAATGATTGATTTGTACTTAGTGTGGAGTTTATAAGTTAGAAGTTTTAGCCAGGGAGATTCAGAGACAAGCAGACAAGGTTGGAGGCTGAAGGCTGGAGCACAAGCCCTTGGACTTAGATTCATTCCATCTCACAGCACGTTGGTGGCAGGCTCTCCTCCTCCACTTCTCCACTGAAACCAAAATCGGGAAGGCCTCCAGAAAACTAGCCGAGCCCCAGGTGAAGGAGGTGGGACTTTAAAGGAGACAATAAAGGATTTGGACTTTAATCCCTAGCTACTTGTGTGGTGATTATTGAACTGAAACAAAGGTTGCTCCCAGAGACCCCAAGAAAACCTCAACAGAGAACATTACAGATTCTATTTCCAAAGATGATTAGGGGAAAAGGAAAAGAACCTATGTGTTCTAAAATGTTTATAGAAGCTTTCTTTGCAGTGACAAAGGACTGGAAATTTCAGAGATGCCCCTCAATTTCAGATTGCTTGAACAAGTTGTGGTATATGATTACGATGAAATATTACTCTGCCATATAAAAATGATAAACTTAATGATTTTAGAAAATTAAACATAGAAAGACATGAAATAATGAAGAGTAAAATAAGCAGAGCCAAGAGGACATTGTATACAGTTACAGAAATATTATTTTAGGAATGACTTTAAGTGAATACATTATTTGGCTATTATAAATATCCAAAGTAATTATAAAGGACATATGAAGAAAGATGTAATCTAGGTTCAGAGAAAGAACTGATAAATAGAAGTACACAAAGAACAATTTTATGTATGTGTATTTGTATATATACATATATATACATAGAAAAACATACACACATACACATACGTAAATGGTAGCTATCTCTAGAGTAGGGGAAGGGAGAATGAAGGAAAAAAGTTTTAAAAAGAAACTTACATGGTAATTTTTTTTCATATATTTGAAAAGAATAGCAAGTTGTACTATATCATGGAAATGCTTATTTTATTCCATAAATTAAAAATTAAAAGAAAATAATGCTTTAGAAATATTATATTAACAAATAAAATATTTTGTAACACTCTAAGTATATAATACTTTCAAATTAACAAACTTATTTTCACAGCTATTATAACAAACTTATTCAAGGACAAGGACAAGAGCCATGGTAGGTTGCGACCTACATCATTGAAGAGAAAATCTAAATATACAAATCCATAAGATTATGTATGAGGGTGTAAGTGTTTTAAATCTCTCAAATTAATAAAAATAAGTTACACAGCTTTGCAATTTCATAGTGCTTGGAGTAATTTTAAAAAACACTTTCATATTGATTATATCTTATAACCTTCAAGTGAGAAAAAATATATGTTAAACACTTTGAAAGTACTAAACCATTGTAGACATATTACTTCTTTCCATTATCTACCTTAGTTCTGATACTCATCCTTATTCTTTGGTCAGACAGGTAATCTTATGGTCCTTTCCAAATGAGGAACTTGAGGCCTGGAGAATGATTTTCTAATTAACCTCTTGGGACTTCCAACCTAGGGCTCTTTGTACTAGAGTTCTATTAGTATAGAGTAGGATTTCTGACTACATTATTAATTATCTGAAATAAAAATACTTGCAATCCCATTTTTGTGTGATACCTACACTACTGAACTTTTGTTCATTCAGCCATTAAATATATATGATTGTTTTCCCTTTAGAAATGTTTCTTACTTATCAAATCATAGGTCCAATATTTTTTCTAGACCTTCTTACCTCTTCACTTCAGGACTCTAATCTAGGCCTTCATTATATTATAGAATTCCTTAAATAGTTCCCTACCTGGTCTTCTTCACTTGGTCATCTTGGATTCTATTCACCCAACATACCAGTGGCAGACCACTGTTTTTCAAAACTGCTTTCATCATGTCATTCTCTTTTGAACAAGACATAATATAGCTCTGACATTAAAAAACAATTGCCTTTCACATCAGATTTAAATATCTTTGCTCGCTTATCATGGCCCTATTCTACCTGTCTAACCTTATTCCCCCAGCCCTCCATGCCCAATTCTCCATTCCAGTTAGAGCACTCTTTCCATTGTCTCATGAATACACAGACCATTAATTCTTATTCCCATGTTTTTCTTGAGTCTCAAAAGTCAAGCAAAGAAATTTAAATCTGATATGGAAGGCACAAAGTAAATCATGAGAGTTATATGAGATTGGAAAGGAGAATGGGATAGTCATTTTACAATGAATCATTAGTTGAAAACCCATATGGTCCTCTTGTATGCACATGATATGTAGAGCCTTGCATCCAGACTACAGGTATTTCTGCGGAGCCTTTATGGAAGAATGTGGACAAGAGAAGAGAAAGTGTGGGTCGATTTGATTTGCACCATTGGAGGGCTAAAGATGAGATAAAGAAAAATTTGTTTCTCTTCACAAATATTTGCTCATTCATTTCCATATTGGTCTAAATAAAAGGACACAGGGCTGTTTAATAGGACATTGAGTGTTATCTTTGTCACAGAATCATAAAATTAATTTATCCAACATTACCAAATAATTATGGCTATTATCCAGGTGCTCTTATTTTCCATTTCAGTGTTCTAAAATACATGTATTTAAATTGAGATTCTTCTCAACCTGAGTTCTCTTGTACTCAGTTCTTTACTCCTTCTCATTTTCCTAATTTGCCCACCTCACTGACCATCTCTCACAGTTTAGCTGTTCTAGTAGGTTTGATCAGTCCATCTTGAGATTTGGCATTCAGCCTGATCATTTGCATTTGGCCAAGATATTGAGGAAAAGGTCACTTCATCCCCCATACCCATTACCTGTGATTGAGCTAACGCTGCCAAGTGAGCTGGCATGAGTAAGCACTGGGAACTGGAAATCTAAGGAGATTTTTCTGAGATATATTTTTTCTGAGTAATATCTTGAGATACGACCTTCCCTAGTGAGATAAAAAAATACTTGTGATTTCAAAAGCAGGTTAAATGTGAGAAAGAAAACAAGGGCATTGGGGAAGAGATAGGAAGGAGAGAGAAGGAATAGAAGACAAGGGAAAAGGGGTGGGAATAAGGATGTAGATAGTAGATTATGAAAAAGGGCTACTAACAATGACTATGGTATCTCCCAACAAAATTTGTGTGTATGTTGTACCCACTGGGAAGTAAAAATGATGCAGTAGAAAGAAGATTGGATTTGGAGTCAGAAGATAAGCCCAAATCTGAGTATGATGCTTACAAGCTATGTGGTCTTGATCAAGTCAAATTCCCATGATCTTTAGGTCCTTTTTCTGAACCAGGGAAAGAATGATATTTTCATTGTCTTCTTCCTGGGATGAACCTTAGATCTCAAGATTTCAAAGGATCAATAAGCTCATCATTATGGGTATACTTATAATAACAAAGCATATAGGATAGATTGATGTGAGTTCACATTCAGATATTTTTTAGCTGTATGAACCTGGGCAAGTCCCTTAAATCTCTATCTGCTTTAAATTTCCTCATTCATAAAATAAGGATGATGACCTTTCCAAGGTTGTGAAGATCAAATGAAATAATATTTGTAAAGTACTAACAAAATTAAAGTGCTAACTATTTATTATTCCCTCCAATAGTCCAGAATACAATCCATCTATCCATATCTTTACATACTGTACAAGTTGTAAATTCTACCCAAGGGAACTCCATTTGTTTTGAATCTTCTTATAAGCCTCTGGACTTATGGGTACTGATGCTGTGCTCACACCATGCGTTACTTTTCATTCTTGCTACATGACTAGCCCATTTGCCCCCTTTATCTTTCTTTGATGATGTTCTTTATTCCACATCTTGGATACAATTCTTGTAGCCTATGCTTCTCCTCCATAAACCTCTTTGTTTTTCTTTGAAGTTTATTAAGATTCTCTGAAGACTGTGATATGATTCATAGGCTTATGGTATTTCTGGGAGTATACCGTTGTTTTAAAATTGAGTTTCTGTTTCAGACAAATAGTTGAGGTCATTAAAATACTGTCCAATTTCCTAACTTCAATATAGTACCCATATTTAATGTTAGCCCTAGATAGGTATTGTCTATCTATAGTTCAAGATATTATGTACAGATAAACCCATTCCCAATGGTCCAACTGCATATCTTAGTGTAGACCATCTTCATCCACTTGGTTTTTCCTGTGTGCCTAGCTTGATTGAATTATTTTGAGTAATAATGTGTACTATGGTGGGGGTGAGGAAGTTAAATCTAGTCTTGATGAAATTTGCATAATGTCATTCAATAATAGGATCATGTGGAAAATCTTATTACCTAAGAAGAATCTCTCTTCTATTATGCTATGAGTATCCTCCATGAAAATGGCAAACATCTTTGACCAGCATAAATCTAGTCTTGATGAAATTTGCATAATGTCATTCAATAATAGGATCATGTGGAAAATCTTATTACCTAAGAAGAATCTCTCTTCTATTATGCTATGAGTATCCTCCATGAAAATGGCAAACATCTTTGACCAGCATAAATCTAGTCTTGATGAAATTTGCATAATGTCATTCAATAATAGGATCATGTGGAAAATCTTATTACCTAAGAGGAATCTCTCTTCTATTATGCTATGAGTATCCTCCATGAAAATGGCAAACATCTTTGGCCAGCATTAGAAGGCTATCAAATGAAGTTATTTCTGTTATTGCTTCTATAAAGGAATTTTGTTTGATCTGAATATAGTATTCCTTGACTCCTCTATCCAGATAATAGGTGGGTGAGGTGGTGGTATAGAGATAGAGTCAAGACATCCTGAGATTTCTTGAATCAAGAAAATCAAGAAAACATGAATTCAAATTTGGTCTTAGACACTTGTTAGCTATATAATTGAGTAAATCACTTAATCTTTGTCTGCCTCAGTCTCTTCAATTATAAAAGAGAGATAATAATAGCACCTACCTCTCAGTGTCATTGTGAAGATCAAATGAAATAATATTAATACAATGCTTAGCAAAATGCCTGGCACATAGTAGGTGCTTAATAACTGCTTGTTTCTTGCCTTTTATAGAATATTCAGTAAGCATTTCAGTCAAGGGCATAGAGATTTGTGATGAGCTTGTAATTATTTGTATGGAGGATCCTCTCTCCATTCCCAGAATCAGAAAATATTAAGATATTCTCTGATTGCTTCCTATTGGCAACGATGATTAAGGGGTTCCTATTGTGTGGGGAGGAAAAGTCTTTTCATAGGGTATTGAACTAGAACTCTATTGTTACTTTAAAAGGGGCAATCCCTGCTTCTGAGACCTTTTCTTCTTCTTAGCTTGAAGTGTCAAGATGACTCTCTGAGCTGTGGAAGGTTGGATGGCTGCAGGGGTGCCCTTTTTCCTACCCAACATCAAGTACTAATCTAATGGACTCCGAGGCAAGTCTGTGTCTGTGATGGGGCTGCCTGTTGTTTATGTCTTTTTTTGCTTTGGTAAAAGGCCTCATGAGATCTTAAAACGCAGCTGGCATCTTCTTTTTTCAAGGTACCCAGGTAGCAGGATAGCCACTATTAAAGTACTTGGAGTAGAGGAAGAAGAGGGAGACAGAGGGGGAGGGAGAAGGGAAGGAAGTGAAGAGGGAGAAAGAATTAGAAAAAAAGAGCCCACTTGATATTGATTAGGCTGTACTCAATGGAGGTGAAATGTAAAAAGCTAATTAGAAGAAACTATTTATGAATAGCCCAGTGAATCTTGTATATTATCCTCTCAACTGATTGTAATCATTCTATGATTCTTTGTTGTTTGGCATCCCCCTTTTTGTGGAGGAATAAAACTGCCTGTTTCATATGTGATGGATTTTTTCCCCTTACCTTGGGTAACTTTTTTTTTTACCCCCTGCTCCTTTATTGGGGAGGACCCTGGTGGGGATATCCCTTTTTTGAGTCATGGACTCCTCTGGCAATCTAATGAAACCCATGAACCCTTTTCAGAAAAACATTGAAAGTACAAAATAAAATATATGGAATTACAAAAGAAACAAATTTTGTTTAAATACAAAATATTAAAAACAAACAAAAAAGCAAGTTCACAGGATTCAAGTTAAGAACTCTTTCCTTAGGCTATAACCAAAAATAGAATTGTTCTTCAGGAACCTGAGGTGGGAATGGAATTCTCTGTTGAGAAGGCTGGTAAAACCTAGGATAGAGTGCTAGGAAAACCTTAAGGGCAGACAAATAGTCAGGGACTGGTAAATGCCTGGAGCCCCTGTGGCTTCAGTCTAGAAGTACCAGGCTAGCTGTTGTAACTGAAGGAAGAAATACAAGAGACATCTCACTGGAGATAAGCCTTTAAGAAAGCATTTTACTCCATCAAATCAAATACCCTTTTTTATAAAGCACAGTTGGATTTTGTATTCTTTGAACTTTTTACTCAATTTTGTGATTCTAAAGATATGTAGTCTGTTGTATAGTATTCTTTACTAAAGCCTATGTATTTCCTTCTCATATTTTAAATAAAGATGGCCTCAATATGAATGTAAATTTTCTCATAAAGATTTTGTAGGTGTGGGGGAAATAGATATATCTGTTGGTACTTATCAATATTTCTTCAAGCACTTGTTTGGGGGAACAAGGTATTAGCATCTTTGATTCCTCCCCCAAAACATTTGGTATCAGTTTATTTTAGAGCTATCTTGAGATCCATCAATGCCTTCCAAATTGTATTGATGAGAGTTAGGTAAGGGGTACCTGGATGAAATTAGGGTTAATTAAGGTCTAGTGGCAGGTTCGGGGTACAGGGAGTCAAATAGAGCTCTCCTGCAACCCCTTTGGATTTGGCGCAAGGTTACAGAGTTAAATGAGGTCTAGTAGTGGCACAGAGTCCCTTGTAAAGGAATTTACAAACCCCAAAACCTAGATTAATAAAAGAGGTTCATTTTGGGTTTGGAAGTAAGGGTAAAGGTAGAAAGATGCCAGGGCCAGGGCTGGCGCCAGGTGGACAGGAACCCAAACATGGCCTGTGTAAGAACGCTGTGTTTGGGGCTCCTGCAAAGAGTGAGCTCCAGGGTTCCCCTTTTTATAATGGGGGCTTTTGGTGATCTTGAAGGTGGGTGGAGTCCCAGGTTGGCCTCTGGCTGGAGCTTCAGCCAGGGTTAGAATTAGAATAGAATTCAATGGGTTTTTTACATAAGGAGGAAGCTGTTTGTGGGGGTTGGGGAAACCTGAGCAGATCATTAGGGTGGGAACTGGGACAGCCCAAGTTAGCTCAGATCTGGTGGGGGCTGGGAAAGCCTGGATATCTCCCATTGAGATTCATGGGGGCTGGGAATTAGAAAGGAATCTTTAACCCATATTAGTATCAGGTCCAGGATTGATTTTCCATTCTACTGATGCTGTCCAAAGCTAGGCAAGGAGATCAAGTTTTTGCTGTTGGCAGAGGTAGTTTCTAAGCTCCTTTATTTTTGACTCTTTCATTGTAACAGATTTACTATAAATCTTAAATTTCTGTAGATAAACTATTGATAATAATAATTAATCATATTGTTTGTTCTTGCTTCATTCACTCTTATATTTGAGAAGCTACTGGAAGAGATGAGGATGTAAACTGTGTGGGGTGACTCATTCTAAAACACATTTCTTGGTCTCACACCTCACCCTATCTATCCCCATTTCTAATGCTTAATTCAGTCTTTCAGTCTTTTCTCTCATTCCTATCTAATTGCAAACTTCTACTTCAGCATGCCTCTCAGTCTCTTCTCTACTTCTTTTTGTCAACTATTCTCCTCAATTCAATTCAACATTTATTGAATACTGACTTTGTTCAAGGAACCAAGCAATAAATCAAGCCACAATTGGTAGCAGCTACTGATTTCTAGGGTATAAATGCCCATACTTAAAATTTAACAATTAGTTCTCACTAACCTCCCCAACCTGGGTCCAGGACACCCTGATTAGCAGTGAATTTTTAGGTATATCACTATATACAAAGGGACCAGACTTTTTTTCCATCAAGCCATGTTTTTTTGCTGTAGAAAGTCTGGGATTTGATCTGTTTCTCTTATCTTGATGTTTGGTGAAGCACGTGTGTAGTACAGTGGATAGAGCACTGGACCAGAAGTAAGAAAGATTTCTCTTTTTGAGTTCAAATTTGGTCTCAGTTTCCTTGCCTCTAAAATGAACTGGAGAAGGAAATGGCAAACCACTCCTGTATCTCTGCCAAGAAAACCCCAAATGTCCAACCCATGGAAAGTTGCACCAGACTGAACAACAAAAAAGCACACTTTATATTTTGCTTTATTTGATGTTACCCTGATTGGTGGTGGCCACAATGATTCAGAGACTTGCTATGGTTGTTTTATTTGTGGCTGCCTGGTCAATAACTTCATAAAGTCAGAACTGTTAGAATGTGAGTTCCTTGAGAATAGGGACCTTTTTTCTCCTTTATATTCTTGGCAGTCCCTGGCACTTTCTAAGTTCTTCATGCTTGTCACACAACTGATGAGCTTAAGAAGATTGTCAAGATTACACTCATTCTTTCAGACAATGAAGTGGCTTAATGGGTAAAGGTGAAGACAGAGACTTAAGAAGACCTGAGTTTGAATCCTACCTCAGACTCTTATTAGCTGCATCTAATTTACTTAACTTTGCTTCACTTTCCTTATCTTTGAAATATGGATAATAGCCCCTTCCCAGAATTATTTTGAGATTCTATTGAAATAACACATTTAAAGTACCACATAAATGCTATCCATTAGTATGATTATTCTTTTAGGCAGGGGATTGAGATGTGTGAGACTGGGTCAGGGATGTGGGCTGTGGAATGACAGGAAGACATGATGCTTACCAGCTGCTATGACTGGCTTCCCTTCCCACAAGGCTGATAAAAATCATGCAGGCTAATTTCACTCAAAGTAATGCCTATACTTCCTAGATTCATAGGATGTTATTGCCAGCAGGAGCTTTAGAGATTCTCTCTCCAACTACCTCATTTTACAGGTGACAAAATGGAGGCCACAAGAAAAGGAGTCATTTGCTTGAGCTCCCACAGACAGTCAAGAGGCAAAGTCAGATCTGGCTCAAGGCTCATGTTTCCTCTTTCTAAATACAATACAGCCTTCAGCATCATTCTCTGGACTGCTGTCTCACAGAGCTTTGGACAAACACAAAGGATCGAAATGAAGTGTCAGCAGCACAGAAAAATCATAATGCATCTCTACATCTCCCTTCTCCCCCTCTTCTTGGATTAGTTTGATTTATTTTCATTTCCTTTTTGTTCTGAGTTTATAGGGGATGCTGATTACTGCCATCATCATCACCATCAACAGACACTGGGTGCTTGGCTCAAGATTGTAAGCCATCTGATGCGCCCCAATGCTCTCATGCTATCTGTCTGTGCTATGAAGCTGATAGTTAGCTGATCTTTGGGGAAAGGAAACCAATGTTTTCTACTAGACACAGAGAGACTATTGTAATGAGGTTGTCAATATGTGGGCCTGAGCAACCTTCATCAAAGGATCTCCAAGTATTACTAATAGCCTATTCTATGCTTTTTAATAGGAAAGCATAGTAAATCTCATCAAAACTGTGAATTTTTTGTTTTATAGAATTTAAAGGGTAAGCTAGATGGCACAGTGGATAGAATGCTGCGCCTGAAGTCAGGTAGACTCATTTTCCTGAGTTCAAATCTGAACAAGGACACGTACTAGTTGAGGAAGTCATTTAAGCCTGTTTGCCTCAGTTTCCTTATCTATAAAATGAGCTGGAGAAGGAAATGGCAAATGACTTCAGTATCTCTGCCATGAAAACCCCAAGTGGAGTTACTAAGAGTCAGGAATGTCTGAAATTACTGAATAACAACATAAAAAAATGATAAATAGGTAGATGAATATAGATAGACACACGTTTTCAAAATCGGGCCATTGACTTAATTAGTCCAGAGAGCTTTTAGAGAGAAAAATTTCCTGATAAAGATAAATCAGCTCCTGCTCTGCATTTTAGTCTTGAAGAGTGCCACTAAGGAGTTAAGTGTCATATCTAAAATCATAAAGTCAGTAGGTGTCAGGGATGGGACTTGAAGTCAAGATCTTACAGACACTGAAACCACATCTCTATATACCGTAATATACCATTTACCAAAAGGACAGACACATGTCAGCTATTCTTATTAAATTATCATCATCATCATCAACATCATCACTGTTGTCATTGTTTCTCTGAGCAAAGGGGACCACGAACAACAGGAAGTGAAAGTATACAATTAAAGGATAAAAGCAAGACATTTAAAAAACACACACACACACATAGGTACAGCTCTTGGATTCTAATTTTCAGGAGAAAGAGAATATGTTCTTTCTGATTGAGATGCTCAGATAATTTAGAACAAACCAGAAATGGAATGGGTTCCCAGTGCTTGGAGGTTTTCTCTCAGAGGCTGATAACCACCTTTCAAAAGAACTATAAAGGAGATGCCTACAGTGGGTGAGCTGATGGACTGTATAACCTCTAAGGGCCCTTCTCTCTTTCCAATTCCAATTCTGCATCACAGTTTCTATGTGTGCCTAGTGTGGTTCTATTATTTTTATTACATCCAAAGAGCTGTTGCCTTTCATTGGTCTGAGTTCAGCATTTCCCTGAGATGATTTGCCTGTCTTCAAAGTGATTATGAATGTTTTCTGGAAAACCAGTGCAAGTTGGAAGGAGAAACACTGCTCCTGTAGGAGCTCAACTGACTGGCAAATATGGTATAGAGAATTTTGAGCATAATGATTGTTCAGCCAACTAGATCAAATCTTATTTCTGAAAGCTGTTTCCTCGCTGAGCTGATGTATTTGTTCCTGACTCATTCAGATCAGTGGGGCATTGAGTCATAAGGAACAGATTGGAAATTATTTTATTGATTTTTTTCTTTCTTTTTTATTTACCAAAGGTGAGAGAGAATTTCTCTTTCCTGAGCTTGATTTAGCTGCAAGCAATGTAAAGAACTTTCAGAGGAGTCCATTGGAAGTAATCAAAGGGCATTACTTGGTCCTGAAATGGAAATGCTTAGTGAAACCTGTTCCAACCTTGGGGAAAGGAAATTTTGCTTTGGTTTGTCTAGTAACTAAATTATTGCTATTGTTATTATTTTTTTGCTACTTTGTAAATAGTGATATACTGGGAAAACTAACAGCCAGGAAACAATCCTAAGCAATCCAAGTAGCATGAGTATCTTGTGAGTTAGCTTAGTGGTAAGGCCATGTAGTGCCACTATTTTTTTTAAAGAGATTATGATTTGGGGGCAGCTAGATGGCACTGTGGATAGAGCACCAGACCTGGAGTCAGAAGGATCTGAGTTCAAATCCAGTCTAAGATACTTCCTATATGTGTGATTTTGGGTTTAAGTACTTAGTCATTTAATTCACTTGCTACCCCATTCCCCAAAAAAGAATTTATAATTTGGTAAATGCAAAGGGTTTATAATTTAGGGGTATTTAAGGCCATGTGGTACAGAGAAAGAGAGGTCCAGTGGAAAGAAGGCTTATTCTGAAGGATCTGGGTTCAGATTCTGCCTCTATTATTTCCTACCTATAGGATCTTAACCTTTTTGGTCCCTCAATTTCCTCACCTATAAAATGAAAAAGTTGGACTACATGACCCCTGAGATCTCCTCTAAATCATTGTCAGATTCAGAACCTGGATTTTATTAAGGAAGGAAAACTTCATAGTAGGACTTTCTTAAGCACAAGAGAAGAGCTCAGCTGTAAATAAGCAAGGTCCCTCCCTTGCTCCTAAAATTAAAAAAAAATTAGCAGATGGGGTATGGAGGGACAGGCAGGCAGAAAAGGGGAGATTGGTGAGAAGGGGTAGACAGTGAGAGGGGAGGAAGTGTTTCTTTTTTCTGAAGGCTTTTTTTGTGAGAGATGTAGAAATTAAGGGAAAGTGAAAATACTTTATATTATCAATATTTTCTTCATATCATCATAGGAACTCAGAGGCTTTCTATTGATGAGGGTGGGGGCATGTGGAGATGGTATGATAGAAAGAGCTTTGAAAATGCAGTCAGGGAAAAGTCAGGTTTGCATGACACTCCTGACAAATAGCAGCTCAGTGATCATGAGCAAGGGTATGAAGCTTCATTTATTTATTTGTAAAATAGTGATAACACCTATAGTAGTTTTTCTATGGAATTCTACCACTCTATCACCTTTTGCTCAGTAATTTTAGTGCCTGGCTTATAGTCTTTTTCTTCATCCCAATTTTTTTCCCTCATATCAAAGGACTTCAGCATACATATTGACTTCTAAAGTATTCTAACTTCCCAGTATTCAATTCTTATGTCCTGTTCTACTTAATGTCAGTGACATACAGAGATGGCCATAGCTTTGATTTGCCATCATGCATAAATGCTTCACTTCCATGTTCATAAACTCTGAAATGCTTTTATCTAATTATAATCTTTTATCATTCCATAAGCCCTGTGTTCTTTACTTACACTGTGAACACCAACTGTCTCCATTCCCCAGTTCTTTGCCAGATTCGCTGGCACTGGCTAGATTTTCCCATCTTCTTCTGTTGAACCAACTTAGCTCTGAACTACAGTCTTAAATCCCTTGCCTCATTGTCATATAACTGATCATATCTTAACAACCCCACCTTGGATTACTCTCCCCTCGTTCACTTCTTTTCATGTGCTGCTGAACACAGCTACGGGAAATGTGAAATCATGCTAATTGGGTCCACTACAAATTAATGTGATCTAATCTCAACTAAGCGCTTACTGTAGCAATGAAATTATTCAGCTTCTTCATAATTGATTTATTATCCCATTCTATACAATGGCTATTCCAAACTTCTTCATATATTCACAAGCCCCATGGTACCCTCAAGTCTCACCCTCTCAGATGAAAACCTCAACTTATATTGCAATGAAAAAATGGAGACCATTAGTTAAGAATGTCCTCTTTTGCCCTCCCCCTCTTGATCTCATATCACTCAGACATTTCTCTCATTATTTCCTTTACTCTTGTCTCACAGGACATTTGCCAATGTAAAGACTATATAAAGGCTCTTGGACCCCTTCCCTCTGGTCTTTTTTATGTTCCAAATGTGACTAATTTATTTTACTCTAGTGCAAAACCAAAGCTTTCACCAAAGCACAGAGACTAATTTGATAAAAGATCATGGAAAAGTGGTATAAGACACACAGAACATGATATACAAATTGGAGAATCAGATCATTTCTTTTATAACATGACACTATACTGTCATTGAAGGACAGATTTAAAATAATATGGAAATACTAAACTGAAACATGGTACAAACATTATAACTTCCATGTGTGCCTTCAAGTGTGTCTCCTTATAATGGACTCAAAATCCTCTAGACTTCAGTATGGTGACTTATACAACAATTCATTGGAAGAATAAAAAGGTTGTTGAAGTTTTACAGAAAATATTAAAACCAAAGCAGAGTAGGTTCATTTCTCTTCATTTCTAAGGATAGATTTGATACTTTATTTTAAAACTACATTTAAGCTTCCAATTCAAATTCACCCAACCTTCTGACCTTCTACATTGAAGTTTTTGGGTTTTTTTTGGTTTTTACCATCGATTAAAGCTGAGAACATCAATTTTACACCTGATCATAGTGTCTGAATATATCCCAGTCCAGTAAGTCTGGCATTATTCACTTTACCAGACAGAAAAGTTTTTTGATCCAGCTTGTACCTAGTAGCAACATTAAAACAGATGTTGTTACTGCCAGCTGTCCAAGCAAGATTTATTGAAGTTTCAGTCTTTTCATTAACCTTTTGATAAATTGGCCCCAAAGTCAGTGCCATCATTCATACATGTGTGCAGCTGGAAGGCAGCAGCCTTGTAATCCAGGCAAAAATTATTCAGAAATAGTGTGAATTTGACCATGTCAAAACTCATCTGATAGTCAGCTAGCCAACCTTCATGAGCCAATACAATCCAACCATAGATGATTAGACAAAAAATAAAATTGAACATTTCTAGTGAAACAGTTCCATTAATAGGAGGCCTTTAATTTCCTGCTCTTCTGTCAAATTTGGGTAGGGATTGATTCAGATTGAATGTAAAATAGCAGTCATTTCTACTTTAGCCAGAAATCCTGAGAGTCTTCCTCTCCCAGATTTATTTAGTTAGTTAGTTAGAGGTTTGTTTGTTTTTTGTTTTGTTTTGTTTTGTTTTGTTTTTGACTGGGTGAAAGAGGAAATTCTTTGCCTCAATTTCTACTTAGCCTTAATCATTGAATGCCTGAGGCTTCAGTCAAACTGAGACCTGTTGAAGACCTTAGCTTCAAAAGGCCAAGATCTCCAATTTCATTCAAGGTCATCTCCAATCATCTTGATGTATATCTGGCTACTGGACCCAGATAGCTCTGAAGGGGAAAGTGAGCAGGTGACCTTATATAGCCCTTCCTCACTTCATTCACGTGCAGGTCATGGCATTACTTCCCTGATGTGATAGTGCTCTTCAAGAATGAAGGATCAACAACAGTAATAAAAACAAATTTCATCAAACCATCAGCCAATTTATTCTCCATGATGATTTCTATGCCCAGGATATTTTCTGTATTCCATTTTTAAATAAAGACAAACAAGTCTGTAGTTACAGATCCTATAAATGATTTCCAAATCATTTGAAGCTTTTACCCAGAGTAGAAATTCCATTCCTTGAAAGATTCTATTTTAAACATATTAAACCCATATCCTTTGTTGAAGATATATGGCAGTCTTTCCTAGGTCACAGCAAGTTGGTATATTACACATTTCTTTCAGATATGACTGCTCAAGAAGGGTCTGTGACACAAAGAATAGCCAAGGAGGTTGGAGAGTAAGGGAGTGACAGCATCTTTGACAGTAATAACTCTCCCTTTCTCATCTTCTGCAGCAGATTGGCCCTAATACAACCAACCACTCACCCCTTTTCTTCAATGTCCCTCTATTTACTGGGTCATTTCATGCTATTTACAAATATACTCATGTCTTACTCATCCCTAAAACAACAACAACAGATCCCTTATTTGATACTGCCATCTTGTATAGCTATTGTTCTATATCTGTTCTATACCTTCTCGGCTAAACACTTTTTAAAAAATCCATTTGCTGAAGACACCTCTCTTCTCTCTTCTCACTATCTTCTAAACCCACTGAAATTCAATTGACTATAATATGAAACTGCTCTCTCCAAAAGTTATTTAATTGCCAAATCTAATGGCCTTTTCTTAATCCTCCACCTTTGTGAACCTGTATGCATATTTGATCCTGTTGGTCTTTTCTTCCTGGATGCTTTCTCCCTTTTAGGTTTTTGGTACCCTGTTTGTCCTGAGTCCCTTCTATCTGAATTGTCAGACTCTTGTATTAAATCTTCATCCAAATGTCCCTCTCCTCTCTCTCTCTCTCTCTCTCTCTCTCTCTCTCTCTCTCTCTCTCTCTCTCTCTCTCTCTCTCTCACACACACACACACACACACACACACATACATACACACATACACACACACATCCACCTCACACACAATTTGTTGCTAATCTTTTGTTTCTGCCTTTACAAAATCTTTTGTATATGTCTCCTCTTCACTGAAACAACCACCACTCATCACCTAACAAGTGGATTATTGTAATAATTAGTCTCCTTGCCTCAGCTCTCTCTCCATTCCAAACCATTGTCCACTTAGTTACTAAAATTTTTTTCCAAAAGGGTAGTGCTGATCATGTTACTATCCTCTCACCCCCAATCATCAATTCCACTGGCTCTTTATTGATGGGGGAATGAACAGATTCCAGCAAAAAGGAACCAATATGTACTTGAGGCCCAGGAGAGATACCACGAGAATTATCTTATCCCTAAGTGGGCCTTCATGAAATGCATTGCACTGACAGGATCACCTTGTCCCTAGGTGGGCCCTTGTTGAAGTTCTAGCACTGACAGAATTATTTTGAACTGATATTACTGTACACAATCAGGAGGCCAAACTATAGTTATAGATTCCCAAGGTTATTTTATATAAATAATCCTTAATCACCAGTTAATTTTTCTGAGGCAAGCAACTAGCACAGTTAGCATACCTTGCTTTGTGTCCTTTCTTATAAAAGGTCCCATCTTTCCCCTAGTAAACTGCAAGTTTTGCTAGGGAACTTAGCCTACCTTATAGCATCATAATAAAGCTTTTGCCTCTTGATTCAGAGATGGCCAAGGTCTGTAAATTCTTTCTGGATGACACATATATATGTATAAGTATATATGTGCATATGTATACATATTATATACACACGCACATACACATACATATGCCTCTTCTTGGAATTTAAAGCTCTTCATTATTTAAATGCTTCCTTTTTTTTCTAGTCTTTTTATACTTCACTCCTCTCCTAGAATTCTAAAAATCCAGCTACACTGCCCTGTTTCCTATAACTCAAACATTATACATTATCACCAGCATCCCCCATGTGTAGAATACTTTCTATCTTCTCCATCTTTTAGATTTCTTGCTATTCTTCAAGACCCAGTTTAAATCCTACCTTTAATGTGATCTTTTTCATTCCCTTTAGATACTAATGCATTTTCCTTTCAGATGGCCTTTTTTCTATTCTCTATCTTATGAATACTTAATTCCACCATTATAATGTTCATTCTTTGAGGGCAGGAATCAGTTTTGTTTGTTTTTTGTTGTTGTTGTTTTTTGCTAAGGCACTTGGGATTGACTAGTCCAGGGTCACACAGCTAGAAAGGGTTGAGTGTGTGAGACCAGATTTAAACTCAGGTCCTCCTGACTATCTATCTGTGTCACCTCCCTACCCTTTTGTTTGTTTGTTTGTTTTTTAAATTCCAATGCTCTACACCAAAATCTTTAGTAAATGCTTATTGCCCAATATTTATCTCATTGGATTGTTGAGGATTAAATTAAGACAGTGCTTTGTAAATCTTTATATAAATGTCAGCTGTTAGATGGCCTCTTTGGTCACTTCCAGACTCAGATCTTAGAGGCTTTGATCTTCATGGCAGAATAGGCCAGTCTCAGGATTGGGTGTTCCTGGTTGAATCTTCTCCTTGCTTGCTTGGTCTCTGGGCAAGTCCTGTTTGGCAGGCTGTAAGCAAAGAGAACCGTTAAACTTCAGATAATGGGGACAGTGACTGAGTCACAGTGTCAATGGCAGATGAGCTCATGACAGCACCCAGGGCTTTAGAGCTCTTGTCTATTCTCTTTATTCATATTTGTGCCACAGGATTCTGACCCCATGGATCCCAAAAGATAGGTCTAAGGAAGTTAGGGACCAATCAATTAATTAATAAGTATTTATAAAGGGAAAGACAATGTGGTACAGTGGAATCCAGAAGATTTAGTCATGTCATACTTCTAATCCATGTGTGACTTAAGCAAATTGCTTAACTTCTCGGTGTATAATGTATAGTACCCATCTGAAGTACCCCAATGATCAATACTTATAATTTAGATCTGATGGGGGTGAACCCTGAAACTGTGTCCTCTTTAATCTGTAAAAGAAGGCTGATTCAGAGTCTTAGGCTCTCCCCTGGGAAAAATATACCTTTCTCAGACAACACCTTCCCTAAGTTAACTGGTTTCATTCAATTAGAGATCTTGCCCTGATATTCCTATTGAGTGACTTGAAACTTCAAGATAAGTACCCTCTTTTCAACTGGAAATCTGGACCTGGGGCATTTAGCCCAACCCTTAGTAAGCTAATAAAAAAACAACTCTGAACCTCAAATCTTTGCAGAAGTCCAAAACAGGATTATGCTTGCTAAGGAAATTTTCTTCTTGGCAAAGCTGCCTGCCAGGACTTTTGCCCAGTGTGAAGATATTCTCTTCTCAGTGTTATCCTTTGTTATCTCTCTGACAGGACTTTTTGCCACTAAGAAGACTGTCTTCCTAGCAAAGCTGGCTTCTCAGTGCCAATAAAAATCCCTTTTGCCACAGATTTTCAGGTTTACGAATTCAATTGGACCTGTGCTGATTCCCCATCCCACTTCCCGCACCTCTTCACTACCACTGCCTCATCATTTGCACCTCATCAGATCTGTTGGGAGATGAATTAATCTGTTGGTCTATCCTCATGGAAAGGCATATATATAAAAATAAGAATTCCACATGATCCCAGAAACTAAAGTATGACATTCCTTTCTCCTGGTTTATTGAAAAATATTTAACAACCAGCTTGGGGGGGGGGGTAGAGGAGAAAGAAATGTAATGCACACATTATACACTTTTAAGTTTAATCTGCACTTTTTATATTTTCTCTATTACTTCTTTTACTCTTGATAACCAACAAATCAAGCCCTAATTTGGAGTTGATCTCTCAAGTGAAAATGCTTGTGCTAAAAACTTAACAATCAAGTTTTTCAAGCCAGTATGAATGAACCCAGCCAGCCTTCCATTGTCCTAGGCAGATCCTTCAACTGGCTTTCCTTGACCTACTCTCTACAACTTGACTCTATCTCTTAGATCAATCATTTCCTCAAGCTCCTGCCTTGTATCTTGATTTAGTCCCTAGAATCCTTTGATCTTTAAAAAGCCAGCAGGGGAAATGGCTAATTACCATCTTGTTCCAGCAAGTTTGACCAAAGAGCCTCTTACATTTCTCAAAAGAGTAAAACACATTTAAGCACTTCCTTATACTTCTTATAACACCTTATGTCTTTATTATTGACTCCTTACATACTATAATTTCATCTATGGAGAATATCCAGATCCCTTATACCTTCTCTCCAATATAATTAGAAGAATTTTATGTTAAACTATTTACAAGCATCAAATACCTAGCGATATATAGCTATCAGGTCTATTATAATTCTTATAAAATGAGGGCTATGGTATACATTCATATAGAACACAAGATATGTTGGCTTCCTCAGACTTCTTTGCTTCTAAGTCTGTTACCTACTTTTAATCTCGTCTTTCATTCTCAGAGAGGATGAATGATGTCATGAGGGTGACGTCTTGATTTGTTCATGAATTGGATTTTAAGTGAGTCAGAGCTTTGCAAAATCATCAGTTTTGCTCTGTTCTTCAAGGCCATTGAAGTCCAATGGCAAGACAAAAGTTAAGATGACTGGTCCAGGTTGTAGTGGATGACCTTAACCTTTCTAAATTAAAGTCTTCCCAGGTCTCAGTTTGTCTGAGATAGCACCCATTCAATGATGTAGGACTAAGTAAGAATCAAGACAAAAGATGGTCTAGTTTGCCATTCCAAAAATATTCATTTGGGAATACTCTTTGAATTTCTTGCTATAACAAAAAACAGTTTCTATTTACCCTCATTCTAAGCCATCAAAACTTGAACAATGAACCACAAAGGCTTGGGCTAGGGACTATTGGTTCAAAGAAAGCCAGAGTAATTTGGATTTAAGGCATAGTTAAGTAACTCCATTTGAAACATAATAGACTTTTTGAAAGCCTATTTTTTCAAAGCTATATTTCAAGAAATCATAAATAAATAAATGGCACAGAGCAAAAAGTAAATATTCTAGCTTTTGCGGGGAAAATTAAAATTAAAATCTAGCTCCCAAACCCCAAAATATCTTATGGAAAATATGTGACCAAAATTATATTTCTGAGGACAAAGCACCCACATATAAGGATGTGTTGTTCCAATTGGGGAGAGGAATAACATTTGATGAAAAAAGGAGGAGGAGGAAGAAGATCATCTCAATAATTATAGAAAAATGTCTAAAAGAGTCAGGAGGACACCTTGGAGAAACCATTGCCAACTAGCATCTAAGTTTCAGAACTGAAACAGAAGGAAACACATACATCAAGAAAAGAGAGTTTATTTAGCCACATCAGAGGAAAGATATTCAGAGGATACAGTTAGGATTCATCTCCACCAGTATAGCCCTCTTCCTCCTACACTCTAAGGCAAATCCCCAATCTCATCACCTTAGAAGTTCACTCTACCCTTGGACTTCATACTTCGGAAGTATCTCCACTCTTTTGATTCTCTCTGGTTGGCTGGTTCTTCCCAGAACCTCTGTTTTTTTTTTTTTTTTTTTTTAATAGCTTTTTATTTACAAGATATACGCATGGCAACTGACAATTGCCAAGCCTTTTGTTCCAACTTTTCCCCTCCTTCCCCCCACCCTCTCCCCTGAGATGGCAGATTGACCAATACATGTTACATATGTTAAAGTATAAATTAAATACAATATATGTATACATGCCCATACAGTTATTTTGCTGCACAAAAAGTAATCAGCCTTTGAAATAGTGTACAATTAGCCTATGAAGGAAAAAAAAATGCAGGCGGACAAAAATAAGGGTATTGGGAATTCTATGTAGTGGTTCATAGTCATCTCCCAGAGTTCTTTGGCTGGGTGTAGCTTGGTTCAGTTCATTATTGCTCTATTGGAACTGATTTGATTCATCTCATTGTTGAAGAGGGCCACGTCCATCAGACTTGATCGTTGTATAGTATTGTTGTTGAAGTATACAACGATCTTCTGGTTCTGCTCATTTCACTCAGCATCAGTTCATGTAAGTCTCTCCAGGCCTCTCTGTATTCCTCCTGATGGTCATTTCTTACAGAACAATAATATTCCATTACATTCATGTACCACAATTTACCCAACCATTCTCCAATTGATGGACATCCATTCATTTTCCAGTTTCTGGCCACTACAAAAAGGGCTGCCACAAAC
The DNA here is from genome assembly GCF_048593235.1 of Sminthopsis crassicaudata. Lineage (NCBI taxonomy): Eukaryota > Metazoa > Chordata > Mammalia > Dasyuromorphia > Dasyuridae > Sminthopsis > Sminthopsis crassicaudata. Next base: position 222,464,794 of record NC_133618.1, read on the forward strand.
ATTTTGGCATATACAGGTCCCTTTCCCTTCTTTAAGATCTCTTTGGGATATAAGCCCAGTAGTAACACTGGCTGGGTCAAAGGATATGCACAGTTTGATAACCAGAACCTCCATTTTTAGGAGAAACCTTTGGCCAGTCATGTCTTCCTTCATGTTCATGCTTCCCTCTTGAGCCTCTGGCCTTTATCTATTATACCCTAGTGAAGTCGTTTTCATTTCTTCTCTTTCCTTCTTTCTATACATACCTTTCTATACATAACAGCTTCCTTTTGTGTGTTTGTCTTTCTCTTTTACAATAAAAGCTCTTTTGAGGGTAAGGACTAACTTTCTGTTTTTATTTGTATTTTTAGGCCTTAGCACAGTCCCTGGCATGTAGGAAAGCTTAATAAATTTTTTTTGAATTGACTGGTCTACCATATCCAATGCAAATCCTAAGGAAATTTATGAAGCCTTATGGAAAGAGTATTGGAAAAAACATACTAGGGGTGGAAGACTTTACCACTTATTAGCTATTTAACACTGGGAGACAGTTGGCTTTTTGAACCTTTTTCTCATCTGAAAAAACTCATGAGGCTGATATGAGGAATTATATTGTGAATTATATTGCAGTTTATCAATGTGGATTTTTTTTGATAGATTTTAATTTTTTTTTCAAAATACATGCAAAGATAGTTTTCAACATTTATCTTTTAAAACTTTTATTTCAAATTTTTCTCTCTCCCTTTCCATCTATTCCCTCCTCTAGATAGCAAGTAATCCAAAATAGGTTAAACATGTGCAGTTCTTCTAAAGATAGTTCTATGTTTATCATGTGGCACAAGAAAAAATCAGAGCAAATTGGGAAAAAAAACAGAGAAAACAACAACAACAACAACAAAGGTGAAAATACTATGTTGTGATTCAGTCCTCATAAATCTCTCTCTGGATGCAGATGACTCTCTCCATCACAAGTCTAATGTGAATTTTTTTATTGCCATCAGTGATGATATTGACAACAATAATAATAATTTGATATTTTGAACATGTACAATCATTCTCCAGATTGTCCTTATCTCCTCAAATCTCTACTCTCCCTGGGTCCTGCTCTTCCGAGAGATAAGTCTCTGCTTAGAACTGACATTTTTAAAGGAACTCTAGTCTTGCTCATTTCATACCCAGCTCAGCTGGGTTGTGATGCTAGGGTTGTGATGAAAATAAAATGAGATAATATGTATTGTCCCCAAGATATTTTCAGTTTTAAGCTACAAAACTGTATTTGCAAAGCACTTTGCAAATCTAAAGTGCTTTATAAATACTAGCTATTATTATTATTAATCTACCCAGCTTTAATAGTAAGTGGAAAAGGAAAGCCTTACCTAGCATCCTGGCTAAAAAGTTAATAAGAGTAAGAGTATACATTTCTTACTTTGGTGCTAATATGCAAATTAAAAATAATGTTATAAGATTTGTCTTTTGTTCCCTTTTGTCCCCTTCTTGGGGCTAGGGATAGGGGGAGGAAAAGGAAAGGACTGTCCATACCCTCTAGATCATTGGATCTGCAGTCATAGGATCTAGGTCTGAATGCCACCAGTAATACTTTCTAGCTTTGTGACCTTGAGCAAGGAAGGCACTTAACTACCGTATGCCCCAATGAAGGATTTGGACTAGATGATCTCTTCTAATTCTGAGTTCTCTTCCAATAGGACATGATATCCATTGATTTTATGATTATGACCTATTTGAGTGAGATTGGGGATTTGGCTTAGAGTGTGGGAGGAGGAGACCATACTGGTGGTGATGAATCCCACTGTCCCTACCACTCACTCTCAAGATGGATCAGCAAAAAGTGCCTCAGTTCCTGTCTCTGACCCAGGTGGGGCATCGTATTGTCTCCAGTTGAACCAAGAAAACAACTAGATAGGGAGGGAGGTGCTTACACAAGCACCTCAGGAGGGTACAAGAGATGGTTTGATGTAAGTATCAGGCCATTTCCCTCACTATGGCTGCCTACTAGGCTCTGGGGCAGCATTCCACTGCCTGCCTCTTCCTGTGATTCACAATCACTAGAGGCTGTTGTTGAATCATTGTCCTGATGAAGACGTAATAATTCTTGGCATGGAAATTTAATAACTCCCCATGCCTAAATCTTCCCTAACTGTATTAAAAAAATAAATAAATCAGTGAGCCTGGTTGGAAACTATCCAGGACTTTCAACACTCACCCTACAAAGCCAGGAGATCCAAGAGCGGATACTACTGTTCTCTTAGAACTCATGTTTTCAGGACCAAGTTTTCCCTTTACTTTTACCCATCCTGAGTGCCATCTCTTCTTGGGCTTCTCCAGAAGAATGACTTTACATTGGTTTTTGAAGAAAAATAGGTAGCATTGACTACATGGTTAAGGACACTTGGGAAAATCTAATCTTGGCAAATTAATCTCTTTGATTTGGCTATGATTCTTATTCCATTATTATTTTGCCCATGGCTGATCAGGGCAAATTCTCCTGGTTTTCAGTCTTAGTATTATGATTCTCCCTAGGCTTCTTTAATTGCATTCCTGGATAGAGCAACAGAAAACTTATACCAGGAGTCCTAACCTGTTTGGTGATATCTATGGATCTCTTCTCAGAAGAATTTTTTTTAAGTGGGTAAAGTCAAATAAGACATGAGAAGTCAATTACATTAAAATTACATTAAAATATCGTTATCAAAATATCATCTATTCACAAACTCCTAAAGGATGCACCTTCTCTAGGGAAAGAACTCTGGATCTGTCCATAAATAAATTTACTTCAAAGTTCAGTACTAATGCTACCTCTTACAGAAAGCTTATCCTAATCCCCCAAGATAAGAATAGATAAGACAGATAAGAATCTATCCAGAGCACAAAGAGGTTCCCCTTTACTTTCAGGAAACTGACAGTTAATACATATTTATTAAGCCAGGAACTTTGTTGAGTGCTGCAGAATTTTTTCTCTTTAATCTTGCTTAATCTTATCCAATACTTTAAAAAACCCCAACTAAAACAAAACCAGAACCAACCAAACAAAACTCTCCAACTTCCCAGATAAGATCTCTTACATAGACTATAGATTTATGTTGTTGTTTTTGTATTCAAAGAAGACCACAGATATTATAATATTGGGTTCAAGGTACAGTGTTTTTGCCCATGGCTGATCGGTCTAATGGGAGCACAGAAGGCTCTTCCATAAATTGGGCCCAAATGGTCAAATTGAATATTTGGGAATGAGAGAGAGAGATTTGCACATCTCATATTTCCTTGTACTACTGCTGTTCTACATTATAAAGACACTGGCTTTCAGTGGCCCTAATGAGAATAGTGAGCCTATTTTCCATTCCAAATCAGCCTACTGGCTACAGTAAAAAGGCAGGGCAACCCAGAGCCTCTGTGCTGGTGTCCCTGTACTGTGGAAGCTGAATTGATTGAGCTGATCTAGAAATAAATAAACAAAAGCAAGAGACCAGATGAGACCTGACTGTTATCTAGTGTTTTAATATGATATCTGTGTCATGTGTGCCATTGGGGAAGTCTTTGGTATCCATCTATGGGCTACAAGCTGCTCAGATCTTTGGAGCAGAAAACAAAGGCTTTGGTTAATAGATTTTTATTACAAGATCTTCTCAGCTTATGTAGCGCCCTTTCTGAGTTCACAGAATCCTGGCCATCAGAGCTCATTGCACCTTGACATGATTTCTGATTTGTTTTCCTTTTCCCTGTTCTTGATAACGATTTCCAGCTAGACTCTGATATTTGTGTCAAAGACTATTGCCCTCCTAAGTGTACCTGTTGAAATACTACCATCTAAAACCAGCTGCAGTGAAGGGAAGCCTATTATCCCCCAAGGTAACCCAGTCATCCCATTTTTGAACTGTTTTAATTATTAAGAAGTGTTTCTTTATTCTAATAATCTAGGGGAATTGTAATTTCATCAACCTCAGTATTCTGTGCTGATTCACTTTCCACCTATGCTTGATCATTCTGAGTAATTGTAGTTCATGTTCTATCATAAATTAATTCAAAGCTCAGTACTAATGCCACTTCTTAACAGAAAGCTTATCCTAATCCTTCAAAACTTTTTTTTTTTTTTAATGCAAACCAATCAGTGCTCTTTACTAAATCACACAAGAGATAGACAAGTGGGTTGTTGTTGTTTAGTCAATTTATTGTGTCCATGGACACACCACATCAACTTCTATATCCAAGCTTATATTCATTGTTTCTATAATATCTATCCATTTCATCTTCTGATATTCTCTTCTCCTTTTTCTTTTAATCTTTCCCAATATCAAAGTCTTTTCCAATGACTCTTGTCTTATCATTATGTGGCCAAAGTAAAGTAGAACTGCATTAAAATTCTAGAATCTTTGGGAAAATCTACCTTCAATTGAATTCAAAAATGTTTAAAAAATCAATTTTTTTGGGTGGGTTTATTTAGACTTAAGAAAGTGATGGATAAATTGTTAATAATACAGATTAAACTTAAAAGTGGGTCCTATATACATTTATTTTTTTTAATTTGGAGAGTTAGCTATTAAATATTTACCCATCTATCCCTGTTTTTTTCATACCCCTTTCCATGTTTTCATTTGTTTTTCCTCTTACAAAAGAGAAAACAGATATTTGAAAAGGGAAGAAGCTTGTCCAGACTCATGAAGTTATTAGGATGATCAGGACTAGTTCTATTAAATAATTCTGTGTCCAGTGCTGTTTTCAAGGAACTTTGCTATGGACCTTTATCCATCATACTATTTTTTTTTTTAGTTATTAAGCTCTTACTACATGCAAAACAACATGCTAGTTATAAATGATATAAAGATAAAGAATGACATAGTGCCTATCTTCACAGAGCTTAAAATGTAATAGAATGAGGGTGGGGATTAGACAAATATAAAAATAATCACAATAAAACTTAGATTACAGAAAGAATACATAGGTAAAGTCTTTGCAGGGTGATTTGAGAAGTGAGCACTGAATGAAAATTTGGATGAGGTATCATAGAGATTAGGGATTGGGAAACTTTTATGATAATATTTATCTACTTTTTTGGTATTGGCTGAGCACAATGAGATTAAGAAATAGATCAGCCCAGGCAAACAAGTCTCAGGTAATTGCCAGTACAATATAAATTGAGGAGGACCTTCTTTTTAAGTGCCTACTATGTGCCTAATAAAAGTAATATCAAGAGAGTCTTCTTATGTGTGTGGCCTGGGCTAATTCTTTTTCTTAAAAGGAATAGAAATAATTCTGAAGACTTAATTTTCTCAGGGGATTAAAGATTTAGGCTATGGTATTGCTGAATACAAAAAACCAGTCATGCTTGATTGGCAGACAACCATAGGAAACACAGAGGGAAGGGAGCTACTGCCCAGCTGAGCCAATGGGATACTGAATAGAGTTGTTGAATACTTTCCCCCTTCTATGCTTAAGTAAATCTCCTTTTGTTAACTGTCAAATTTCTATTCATTTTTCCATTTCCTTCTGATCTTCAACATGAACTATGTAATTCCTGACCTATACCAGGCTTTTCCAACAAGAGTGGAAATAATACAAAAATAAAAACAGTATCTGCCTTATTGGAGCTTATATTCTATTGGGGTATATAGGGAGTCCATGAGCTTGTATGGGGGGAAATTTACAATGAAATTTAGCATTTCCTTCAATTATTTAAAAACATTATTTTGAAAGGGTATTCCCTTATGTTCATCAGATTGATAAAAAGTCAGTCACATGCAAAAATGATTAAGAATTCCTATACAGACAGAATAAACAAAATTTTCTTTTTTAAAAATTGTTTCTTTGTTGTTGTTGTTTGTTTGTTTATTTGTTTGTTTTTGTTTTTTTGCTGAGGCAATTGGGGTTAAGTTACTTGCCCAGAGTCACACAGCTAGGAAGAGTTAAGTGTCTGAGATCAGATTTGAACTCTGCTCTTCCTGACTTCAGGGCTGGTGCTCTATCCACTGAGCCATCTAAATGCCCTTACACAGAGATTTCTGATCAATGTAAAAGAGAAGATCCAGGACAGAAATTTGGGGGATACTCACATTTAGTAGATATAAAATGGATGATAGCAAAAGGAAACCAAAAAGGAATTATATGACAAATCAAGACATAGTTATTAAGCATCTACTATTTAACAAGCATTGTTCAAAGCTCTGAGGTCCCCTGAGTTCTTATTCTATGATCCTTACTCTGTTTTTCCATTAGACACTTAGCAAAACTTAGTTTCCTATTATTTGACTTCCTAAATATGCGAGCCCTTCTCATTCAATATTCATTCCTTGAACAAAGCAAATCCTGGCTCAGACTCTAGTTCCCAGAACTCCAGTAGTTTGCCATTCTGACTTTGAACCTCCCAAGGCCATGGTCAACTCCCATATTCCTTCACATAAAGCATGAAAGAAGAGGCACAATAAAAACAAAAGCAATAGCTGGACAATATGCTCATGGATAATATTGCAAACTGGTGGGGAGATCGAGGTCTGAAGCTTCTCATCACAGGAACAGACCCTGGCAAGAAGTAGGATGAGCCAGATACTCAGCTTGGCTAGTTAGTGCCATTAGACTTACCCCAATTCCAGACCCACAGCCAGCCAAAAAACCTCTTCTTCATCATACAGCAGACTAGAGACAATTACAGAATGTCTATGCATTCTTCAAATCAGAGAGCCTTGTGTAAGCAGGCTTTTCCATGTGGGGATTGTATGAAACTGTGCCTGCTCACCAGCCCTTTGTCACAAAAGGGATACTAGGTTCTCTAATAGAAGTGGTCTCCCTCTATAACACTGTGTAATTTACTCACTAAGATATTTTAATACCGTTTAAAAGGGAGCAATAGGAGGTAAAGCTCACAAGAAAGAGTAGATTTTAAACTGTGATATAGATCAAATATATATATATATACACACACACATACCTATTCATATATATGTGTGTGTATTTGTAAATGTGTTTATGTCACACACATATGCCATAGGAAAATTCTCTTTCCAAATTCTGAGAACTTTCAGGCTTGAGGATTTAAAGCTAGGCGAAGTAGTCACTTCATTGATTCATATTTTTGTAAAACTATAGAGCAGAAAAAGAAAAATGTGGATCTGAAGGGCTTTCAAGATAATTTTTATAGCTAAGGTTGGGTAAGTCATGCTTGAATGGAGGAATTAGGGAAAAGTATCAACTACCTTAATGTGGTAGCCAGAAAAAGGAAGCAATTAGCTTTCCTTACCAGTCCAATAATACCCTGTTTTTGATACATTCACACACACATATTCTACATACATATATACATATATTTCTATTAGATACATATATGTATACACAGATATACACATGCACATATATACATATATATATAAATGCATGTATTAATTCATATATACATAACTATATCTATATCTCCAATCTTAGTCTTTCTTGAACTCCAGGGTCTCAATCACTAATTGCCTATAGAAGAACCAAGTGATTGTCCCATTGGATATAAAAATTCAACATGTCTAAAAAGAATTCATCATTTGCTTGTTCCCTGCCCTCCCTCATCCTAGTCCCCGATCCTCTTTTTACTTCTTTTTCTGTTTTCTTCTAGGTCTCTATTTAAATTATGTTGAACTTTTATTATTTTCCCTTATCTCGATATCTATTCATTTGTCAAACTCCATCCTTGTCTCCTACTCACCTAATCATTACTCTGATTGAGTCCTTGACTTAAGCCTGTCTCTTCAATCTATCTTACATATATAGTTACCAAAGTGAAGATGTTCCTAAAGCACAGGTTTAAACATTAAACAAAAAACTGTTCCCTGTTGCCTTTTAGTTAAAATACAAATTCTTGTTTGTCATTTAAAGTTCTTCATATTGTATTTACTCCATCTTATGCACTCTATAAGGCCAAACTATTACTCATACATGGTATTCCATCTCCATCAATAACTGCCTTTTCTAGGTTGTCCCTCATGCCTGGAGGCCTGTCCTCTTCCCCTTTGCTTCTGGGAATTCCCAGCTTCCTTCAGAGCTCAGCTTAAGCACATCGGGCTTTGCTCATCAATTCTCAATTTTCTTTGTATTTACATATACATATACATGTTATACATGTATATATATATATATGTAAAAAAAAATATATATATATATAGGTTCCCTTAAAAGAATGCATGTTCTTTGAGAACAGGAATTATTTCATTTTTATTTTGGCATCCCCAAGGAATAAACCAGTACCTGTAACATAGTAGATCCTTAATAAAGGTTTGCCAAAACCCAAAGATTCCAACATTAGGGATAAAAATTCATACATATACATATACATGTAAATACACACATATATATATATATATATAAATATGTAATATATATATATATATCATTATTGATCACAAAATAGAGATTTTGATTACATTAAACTAAAAAGGGTTCTGACAAAGGTCTCATTTCCAAAATATATAGAGAGCTGACCCTATTTATAAGAAACCGAACCATTCTCCAATTGAGGTCAAAGGATATGAACAGGAATTATTTCATTTTTATTTTGGCATCCCCAAGGAATAAACCAGTACCTGTAACATAGTAGATCCTTAATAAAGGTTTGCCAATCAACTGACTAGTTGATGAAACTAAAAGATCACGATGAAAATCTTTATGGACCAACTACTACATGGAATGCATAATTAGATACTTTGGCAGCTAAAAATATGTATATGATACATTATAGACTGTCTTTTGTATCACGGGGGACCAGTGGTAATAATATTCTTTCCACATTACTCATTATTATCAAGTTAATTCCTTACTTAATATACAAGTGTCTTGATTCTTCTGAGCTTTGATTTCCTTGCTTATTACATGAGAGGGTTGGGCTATGGGATCACTACTGTTCCTTCTAATTCTAGAATCCTATTATCCCCATCCTTTTTTTATACCTGTGTCTAACTTCCCTATTCCTTGAGGACTAAAACTTGCCTTGTATGTTTTGCACAAACGCTGTGTAACAGTCTTGTGTTGAAGCTCAGTAGATAACTTTTGAATTAGATTTGTGCTATTCTGTTGAAATTCTAGATTAACTTAACACCCTTTGAGGGTGTTACTAAAGCATTTTCCACAAGTGCTAATGAACAACTCATAAACACCAATGAGTCACTTCCTTTGGATCTTTAGTGAGTCAGCAGAGTCAAGTGAAGAAACATTTATTAAGCATCTTCTATGTGTCAGACACTGTTCTGAGCACCGGGAAGATAAAGTAAGGGAAAAGACAGTCTCTTCTCTGAGGGAGCTCAGAGTCAAATGTACAATCAAGATAAATTGAGATAATCTCAGAGGGGAGGCATTAAGAATAGGGAAAATTATAAAAGACTTTATGCTAAAAGAGGGATTTTAGCTGGGGGTAAAAGTAAACCAGGGAATCCAGGAAGTTGAGATGAGGAAGGAGAAAATTCCAGGTGTGGGAGACAGCCAGTAAAAATGTACAGCCTTGGGAGATGGAGTATCTGATTCGAGGAACCACAAGGAAGCTGATGCCAGTGGATTTGCAGTGAGGGTAAGAGTGAATAAGGCAAAACAAGAAGATTAAAAATGTAGGAGGGGGTCAGGTTATAAAGGGCTTTTGAATGCCTACAGAGGACTTTATTATTCCATCCTGGAGGTCTTAGGGAATCTAGGGTTTATTAAAGAGGGGTAGGAGATGTGGAATAATATGGTCAGAATCTATGCTCTTAGGAAGATCATATAGCTGAGTGGAGAATGGACTAGAAGAGATATAGATTAAGACAGAGAGACTAAATGGAAAACTCTTCTAAAAGTCCTGGTATGAAGTGATAAAGGCTTGCACCAGGGTGATGATAGTGTCTGAGGACAGAAGTGGGTTTATAAGAGACACATTGGACAGATAGAGTCAACAGGCTTGACAACAGATTAGATATGAAGTAGAGGGGAGAATGGAGTCAAGAATGACTCTTTAGTTGCAAGCCTGGGTGACTGGGAGTATTTGTGCTCTCCTCAGTAATAGTTATTACTAATAATAGTTAATAATAATAGTAATATAGTTAATAATAATAGTAATAGTTATTACAAAGAAAGAGGTTGAGGGACTTTAGCTTTGGACATACTAAGTTTAAGATATCTAAAGAACATCCAGTTCAAGATGTCCAAGAGGCAGTTGGAGGTGTAAGTGTGAGGGTAGTGAGAGATGCTAGATAGGTAGATCTGGGAATCATACACATAAAGATGATCGTTGACTCCATGGGAGCTGGTGAGATCAAGTGAAAGCAAAGAGGAAGAAGAAAAGACTTCCCATAAAACAAGCTTTGGGAGACACCCATTGTTATTAGGTCTGCTCTGAAGGAGGATCTCATAAAGGAGACAGAGAAGTGGTCAGATAGGTCAGAGGAGAATTAGGACAGAAAGGTGTTGTGAAAACTTATACAGAGAGAGTATAACTGAGAACAGGGCATTGACAACATCAAATGCCGGTCAAGAGATGAAGAAGGATGAGAACTGAGAAAAGACCCTTGGGTTTGGCTGCTAAGAGATAGTGAGGAAAAAGAAAAGGAAGAGGAAAAGGGGGACTGGAGTTCTGCAGGTACCAGAAAATTGTGTCAGACTGAAAAGAATTAAGAAAATGAGAAGAAAGGAAGTGAAAGCTTTAGTGATAGAATGACTTCTGTGGCAGTTTAGTCCCCAAGGGGAGGAGAGAAGAGGGACAAATAGCTAAAAGGAGATAAAGGAATCAAACAAATAAGGGATGGTTTACTTGTTTGTTTTATGAAAGTTTGGGGAGAAAGAGGTGAGTTTGTAGGCAGCAAGAAATCAGCCAATAGACTGGGAGAAAGTGAAGATAAGGGAGATAAGTGAAGATAAGGGAATATAGAGGAAGCAGTCTTCTGGAGAATACAGAATAGGGGGAAATCACTTGTGCACGTTAGAAGGCTTTGCCTTGGCAAGCAGAAAGGCCAGATGGGGTGAAGGAGGAGACAGTGGCAGAAGGCATCTAAATGATGTGAGATGAGGTGGGGTGAAGAAGGGGGTTCCCTATGAATTTTTTTTTCCCCAGTGAAATTTTAATTGAGATTTTCAGCCTGAAAGGGTCGATGGAGGGAGAGCTGTGGACAGTTTGAAGAGACATGATGTTTGGAAAAGCTGTGGTGAATGCAAGAGTGAGTCCTTTAGGACCATGCAAAAAGATTGTCTTGCAGTAGCAAGGGCCCTTTTGAGGTCAATATATTTCTGTGATTTTCTCCCATTTCATTCACCACTATGTGAGCAAATTTAAAGGAAGTGGATGATGGGAATTGACAGACTAAGGCTTGAAAGGCAAGATAGGGTAAAATAGAGCAGGAAATAGACTTGGAAAAGTAAAAAAAAGGACAGTATAGAGTTGAACTGGGTAACCAAGAGGTTAGAAATAAATCATCCAACTATCAAATTTTAAAGCACCTACTGTGTTCCTCAAACTGGCCATCTGCTGAGGATATAAAAACAAACAAAAAAAAAGAATTTGCTACCTTTCCTCAAGTTTACATTCAACAGGGGAACCATACATACCCATAAGTAAATACAAAAAAAATACACAGGAGAATGATGCTTTGCACTTTGTTGGCCCTTAATAGATATGTTTTGAATTGCAGTCTAAATGGCAGTCTTGTTTTTATCAATATGTCCTGAGGATGGTGATGGCAGAGCAGATCAGTAATGACTTTGAAGTTGAGTGAAAGGATTTGAATAGCCAGAGAAAAGCTGTGGGAGCCAGCTTAGGGATTTGTAAATATTACTATTGCTTCTTTGAGAGGACAGCTTGGGCCCAGGCCAGAGCATATGGGCTGTATTGGGGAACAGGGAGTTGTCCATTTTCCAGTCTCCTTGTAGCTGCCTGAAAGACAGAAAAGTCCCCGAGAAGACTACTAGTGCGTGCCCTCTAAGGAAAGTGATGGATGAGGAACTTTCATGTCTTGTCCATTTTTCTTTGAGACAGCAAGAAAAACCTCAGCCCCCAGCTGCTGACAAGTTTAAGGCAAAGGCCCTAAAGCTAAGTAATTTCCAGAAAATCTGGTGAATAATAGCCTCCAAACAAAGTTAGAAAGGAATCTGGATGATGTGAAAATGGGATCTTTGTGACATTTGAAGGAACTCTGCCTTTAGGCTGCTGCTCAGGTCAAGGAAAACTCAAGGCCAGCCCCAGAGTAGTTAATATTCCCTAAGAACATATAGCTCCCTAATAACTTTAGGCAAAGAGCCTCATTTTTGAAAGAAAGGTAGTGCTGCAAAGCACGTTGGATATAATATGGGAAGAGGAAAGAAGACTTCTGAGCAGGTGTTCATCCCCTCCACCTGGAGCCCTGTTCCCAGCCGATACGCTGTTTCTGAGACTTGAAGTTCTTTCCTCTCCCCTACTTGAGAGGCAGAAGCTGGTGGTCAAGACTTTGATGAAACAAAAAAAAGAAAAAGTACCCAACTCCCTGAGCCACAACTAGGGACAATGGCCCCAAGAGAGGTATTAAAAAAAACAAGAGATCAAATATACCTATAGCACTCTGATCAAGGTCTGCCTCCTGACTGATCCAGTGAAAGATAGATATCAAGAGGGTGGGGAAAGGAACAAGCCACCTCTGTAGTTCTCTAGGGAAGAA